>NC_080672.1:222420287-222553738 GCF_030247195.1 Topomyia yanbarensis | reverse complement strand
TAGTGAAATGTGTAAGAAATGTCTCATCTCACTGCTACGTGGATTAAATCGGTTTTTGCTTTACTTTTTTATTTCGGTCGTTTTGTTGATTTCTATAATTTATTCAGTTTATTCGAGATTTTATTCGTGCAAGACTAGAAACTGTTTTCATCCCACCTATAGTTGGGTGCCTACTTCTCGTGAGTTCTGCCAACTAATCCAATAGTGAAATGTGTAAGAAATGTCTCATCTCACTGCTAGGTGGATTAAATCGGTTTTTTTGAAAATTTTGCTTTTTCTAAATTTTTATCTCTTGAATTTTTGTACTTTTTATCAATTTATATTTTTGTATTTCTAAATTTTTTGTTTTCTTGGACTTTTGCATTTTTGTATCTTTTATATTTTTGTAATTAATAACACATAATTGTGTTTTTGTATTTGTGTATTTTACCATTTTGTATTATGGTATTCTCGCATTTTTGTAATTTTGCATTTTTGTATTTCTACATTTTTGTATGTTTGTGTTTTCTTTTTTTTGTATTTTTGCATTTTTGTATTCTTGCATTTTTCTATTTTTCTATTTTTGCATTTTTGTATTTTCAAATTTTCGTATTGTTGTATTTTTGCATTATTGAATTTTTGTATTGCTGTATTTTTGTATTTGCATATTTTTTTATTTAGAATTTTTGTATTTTTGCGTTCAAGTATTTTTGGATTTCTGTATTTTTGTATTTATGTATTTTTATATTTTTGCATTTTTGTGTTTTAGTTTTCTGCATTGTTGTATTTTTGAATTTTTACATTTTTGTATTTTGCATTTTTATTTCGTAGGGGGGACCCCATGAAATTTCAGAAATTTAATTCGTATTTCCTTTAATGTCCTTAAAATTCACGAAACGTCGAGATTTTATGTTACACCGAAAAAAATGTTTTTGAGAAAAATAGACTTTTTGGGACTTAGCTGATTTCGCACCTTTTTGCTTTTCTTATATAGAAAGGTTATGCAATCGGTCGGAATTTCGACCTATTAAACGAGGCCAGCAGGGCCGAGTCTCTTATACCATTCGATTCAGTTCGAGATAGCAAAATGTCTGCGTGTGTGTATATATGTGTGTGTCAAATAATTTAACTCAATTTTCTCAGAGCTAAACCGATTTACATAAACTTAGTTTCAAATAAACGGTATATTGCTCCCATAAGCTGCTATATAAATTTGAGTTGATCTGACTTCCGGTTCCGGAGTTACGAATTGTAGAGTACGGTCACACAGCAAATTCCCTTATAAACTGGTAACACCATGATGCCCGAATGATATAATACATATTCAAATAGGTTCAACATTACTTGGATTTGCGGTTCTATATCAACAACCAATCAAAGTAGTTTTGACCACATTGGCCACCTATGACGGTTATTGATGCCTCCGGGGAGCCCGCCAAGTTCCTAAGCTAATATCCCCCTATTTTCCAGCGAACTCTTAACCGATTTTTACAAACTTGATTTCAAATTAAAGACATAATACTTCCATTGACTGCCATTGAATTTCATTCAGTCCAGATTTTTGGTTCCGGAGTTACAGTTTGGTTATTGCGGTTACAAAGGAATTTCTCATATAAACCGGTACAACCGTAACACCTTATAGTTTAAAAATCTATTGAAATGAACATCAAAATACTTCGATTCGCTGGCCTAGATTCTTGGAATATATTGTCCACTATCGATAATTCCGGAAGTCCCGGGTTCCGGACATATTTCAGAACTAAATCCACTTCGGTGATGACTGAACCAATTTTCACTAACCTAGTCTCAAATGGAAGGCATAGTATGAAGTTGCACCCCCCCATCTACCCCTCCTTCCTCTCACACCCCTTTCCAACTCTCTTACCTTCACCCCCCTCCCCCTCTCTTTGACCAACATCACACCCGCATTCCCTTCACCCCAAATATGTTAGGTTTTTCCTAACGCATCCTCCCCTCCCACTAATTATGCCCCTACCCTTTCCCACCACTGCGCATTTCAAAATATGTTAAAGTGAAGACAACATTGAACTCGCGCTGTTAAGCTAATTAAATATTATATTTTTGTTTGTCTCAAGTGTGTCAGCGTCGACATGTTGCTCATCAGGTTCGTAGCAGTCGTGCACTCATATATACTTACCAAGTGTAATAAGAATGTAATAGCCATTTCCTCAATGTTATACTGAACGTAACCAGCTTTGATAAATGAGAAAGACACAATTACACCACTAGGTGGATTAAAACAGGTTTTATTGCATTGTTGTGTTTTCCTATTTTTGTATTATTATATTTTTGTGTTTTCGTACTTTTGTATTTTTAAATTTTGTATTTCTGTATTTCTACCTTTCCGAATTATTGCATTTTTGTGATAATATTTTTGTAATTTTGGATTTTTTTGTCTGTATTATAGCATTTTTGTGTTTTTGTATTATTGTTTCTTCATATTTTTGTATTTTTACATTTTTGTATTTCTGCATTTCTGAATCATTTCAAATTTGAATTTTTATTTTTATTGTATTGTATTGTGGTGAATTTCTGAAATTTTTATTTTTGAATTTTGAAATTTTTCTTTATTTAGTTTTTTAAATGATTGAATGTTAGAACTTTCGAATTATTGAATTTTTGAAATTTCTAAAATTCTAAAATTCATGAAGTTTTGAAATATTGAATTTTTGAATCTAACTTTTTGAATTCCTAAATAATTTAATTTATGCATTTTTGAATATTTGATATTTTCATCTCTTGATTTTTTATTTATTGATCCTTTGAACTTTTGCATTTATGAATTTTTGTGTTTTTGTTTATTTGAATTTTTGTATTTTGTAGTTTTATAGTTTTGTGATTTTGTATTTTTATATTCTTGTGTTTTTGTATCTTTGTGTTCTTGTATTTTTGGGTTTCTTGTATTTTTGTATTTTTTAAGTTTTGTATTTTCGTATTCGTAGTTTTGTATTTTAGTATATTCGTATTTTGGTATTTTGTTATTTTTGTATTATTAAATTGATGTATTGTTGGATTGCTGTATTTCTGTGTTTGAGCATTTTTGCATTATTTTATTCTTGGATTTTTAGCATTTTTGTATTGTTGTAATCTTGTATTTTTGCATTATTGAATTTTTGTATTTTCATATTTTTGCATCTCGTTTTTTTTGTGTTTCAGTATTTTTGTATTATGGTATTTTTGTATTTTTTAGTAATATCGTATTTTTGTATTTTCGTATATCTGTATTTTCGTTTTTTTACTCTTTTGTTTTTTGTATTTTGGTATTTTTGTGATTTAGAGTTTTTATATTTTTGTGATTTTGTATCTTTGTGTTTTTGTATGTAATAGAGCATTCTTGTATTTTCTTATTTTTGGATTTTAAAATTTTTGTATTTGCCTATTTTAGCACTTTCGTATTTATATATAATCTTGATCTGGGCCACCTGTTCGAAGTTTTAAAAAAAATTGTTTTCACTTTATGCACTTTATTTCACTTGATTGACTTAAAACTTAGCGGCCCTGACCGTAGATACATTTATACTGAACAACCACGCTGGTCTAGCAGGTGGTATTTAAGGGAACATTATGCTGACAAGACTAATGTTCCCACACGAGGCGGTGAGTGGCTTCATGTGCTGACCTAGGCGTCTGCGTTGCTGGTCAGTGTCCAGGTCCCTACGTAATTCATCGGGGGGGGGGTGAAAAAAGTGTCGTCCTCGGCACTTGATGGGTTGTTTTGATTCGTCGATTTTGACGATCTTCGGCGTTGATTTCTCTTTGTTGTTCTTATATGAATTGCTCTTAAATGGAAAAGTATTAAGTAGAGGGTGATGAACAATAAAACAGATGTTAACGAGGTTCCTCCAAGAAGGCTCCATTTCCATTTCCAATCTGTTTCGTGTCGAAGTGATATTTCGTCTAATTTGTTCCTATTTATTAAGGTAGCTTTTTCTATTTTTTCAACGTCATAGTTTTTGGAAAGTTCGCTTTTTATGTTTAGGTTGTGGAAGGCACCTAGGATAGTCTCGTTTTCGGTTATTTTTTCCTTTGATGTAAAGTGGTGACCCATGAAAGCTATTGTGCAGTTGGAGAATGATATTACAAGGTTTCCTGATAGATTTCTATTGTGTGGGCCACAGTCGGACTGTAGCTCATTGTTTTGTGCGTTTGTAATGAGCATTTTGTTATTGCTTATAGTAGTGCAGTAGTTTCATTTTTAGTTTCCATTAGACATAGTGGTTCCGTTCCCATGATGAGTGGGTGTATGCAAGAGTCGTTGAATTCTCTGATGTAGCTTTGCAGTTCGACATACTCTTCGGGTTTTGATGTGGTGAAGAGTCGTTTTGCCTGTTTGATCAGAAATTGGGGGTAGGATTTTATAACTGTACCGTTTTTGTTCAAGGGGTAGATCCGTATGATTGTGGATTTTTCCTTCTCCAATTCTGGAACATGTAATATGTACAGTAAAGTGTTTTCGTTCATTACTAGTTTCGGTGTAACAAAATTTAGGGCTTCCTCGGGAATATTGAGTTGGACTCCTTGATTGTTGATGATGTCTTTGATTAAGTGAATTTCCTGGCTGGTTAGTATACCGTTACTAGTGACGTGAATTCTAGAAAATAGCATTGCTTCTTGAATACTTGTTATAATTTTGTTGAGAGTGTCGATGTTTATAATGGTGGTGATAACGTCTAGTTCGTCGAGGACGATTTGGTTGATTTGTTGTTTGTCTATTATTTGATTGATTGTGTTTGTAACAGCTGAGATTCTTTTGTCGATTTGATTTTTGATCTTCACTTGATGGTTGTTTTCGTTGATGAGTTGGTTGAGGTTTGAGTAAATGATTCACGAGTCTTCGGCATCTGGACTGCCTGCTATCCATTTCCACATTGTGCCGATGGCGTCCATTCTTCTGTGTCTCTGGTGCGATGCTGGTTTTATTTGTACAAAATTTGAATACAATTCTCGAATTTTGTGTTTACTTAGTTCGATTAAAGCATTATTTTTTCTTTGCTTATGGTAAACCTCTATTTCTGTTATGTTAATTGGGTGAACAATACGAATGTTTCCGTTTTGGATTTGGCAGAGGGTTGTTTTTTGCATTAATATTAGATCATTTTGTAGGTTCCGAATAGTTAGTTCTTGGCATGAAATGGTCGAGAATATCAAGGTGATTCCTATGTAATATTGGAGCATCTGTAATCAAGGTGTGAAATAGAAATTTGTTATGTTTTTTTTAATCTTTTTATTTTGTTTTTGTGTCGCTGTATACCGCGGTTATTTTTGAATGTTTTGTCTTGTACCTCGTTGGCGTTTGTTTTATTTGCTCTGGCTTGGGTTTTTGTGCGTATATTTGGTATTATAAATACTTCTTTCCCTTCTTCTATGACTGGAGGATCTTCTTTGTTTAAATTTCGACTTAAATTTTGTTTTTGTGCTTTTTCCATGTTAAATCTAGCCTTAAGAAAGAGTTCTTGCGCATCTCTAATTATTTCTTCTGGGTTAACAATATTGTTTTGATTAAATAATGATTTTAAATAATAATTTTGATTAAATTAAATGATTCGGGGTGTACTTTGTAGATGAATGTACTGAGTTGTTGTATAGTGCTACCGATAGTTTTATAATTGATTTTGTGCCCATACCTCTAAATTTCTGTTTATTAGTATTAAATATTTCAATGATTGTGGAGTGTGCTCTTTCTATTTGCCCATTAGATTCTGGTGAGGCGGCGTAACGGATTTGTGATCCCAATTGACTTAGGAAATTTCTTAGTTGTATTGATTGAAAGGTGGTTTCGTGGTCGGTTACAATTTCTCGAGGGACTCCGAAAGCACTGAAGTATTTTCCTAGCGCTTTCTGAACGTGGACCAGGTTTTTTGATTTTAGCTCTATCATTTGTAAATGTTTGGAGAATGAATCGATTAAGGATAAGAAACTGCATTTGTCTATAATGAATATGTCCATATGGACCCTGTCTAAAGGTTTTTCTGTAATAGGCCTGGGTGATATTTTTATGTTGAAGGGTTTTCTCTCATATTTATGGGTATTGCATGTTTCACATGAATTTACAAACTTTCTAACATTTGCGTATACATTTGGGAAAAAAATATGATCTCCTGATTTTTGCTTCTACTTCTGTTATGCCGCGGTGTGCTCTGTTATGTTCGGTCGCAATTATTTGATTTTGTCGCTCTTCGCTCTGGACGTCTTCGACCATTAAATTGGTAAACACGAAATGATTTTTCTGATTAAAATTTTCTCTATAAGATTCTTGTATCATCTGAATGATGTTTTCTGGAGCCATAAGGGCTGTCTGTTTTCCGTTGTGGAAGGTTTTCAAAAGTTGTGTAACGTCTTCTTTAGTGAAACTGTTTTTAGACACTATTGTCCTATGATAATTTTGAAAAAAGGTTTCTCGGATTGTAGTATATAGACGTGAGATTTTGAAGATGAGCTGATTTCGGTAGTAATTTATGGGGCGTTCAGAACAATGAATGAAATAGTCAGCTGATTCGTCAGCGGAGTGAATGGTTTGGGAGTCAAAGGATTCGGGTGAGTTGTTGGCAGTGGATTCTGCGTCATCTATGTGATCTTCTTGACCTGAAAGATAGGGAATTATATCATTATTTATTTCATTTACATTTGCTTCGATCGGCATTCTGCTTAACGCGGCGGCCACTACATTTGATTTGCCTTCCCTGTATTTTACTTCATAGTCGTAATTTTCTAGATCTAAGCGCCAACGTAAAATTTTTTGATTCTTATCGGAAGTTTTAATGAAAGTAAGAGGTTTGTGATCGGTCACTAGTGTGAACTTTTGGCCATATAAATATGGTTTAAACTTGTTTACCGCCCATAGTATGGCTAGAGCCTCTTTTTCGTTGGTAGCATATCGCGATTCTGTATCTGACAGTGTTCGGGAAGCGAATGCAATTGGTCTTTCGATATTATCCTGTATTCGTGACAATACAGCACCTAGTGCGTAACCAGATGCGTCTGTTGTAAGAATAAAAGGTAGATCAAATTGTGGGTATGCCAGTATTTGGTCTGTGGATAGAATTTGTTTGAGTGCATTGAACATCTACTGTTGACTCTTTCTTTAGATATTTTGACATTGGTCGAGTGATCTTTAAAAAATCTTTAATAAATCTCCTGTAGTACCCGACTAATCCAAGGAACTGTTTTATTTCCTTTTGATTTTTTGGTATTGGCCACTGAATGATTTTTTCAATTTTTCCTGGGTTTGGTTTTACCCCTTCGGAACTTATAATGTGTCCCAGAAACTCTGTTTACTTTCTCAAAAATTCACATTTATCTAACTGTATTTTTAAGTTGTAGTCAGATAAACGTTTTAGAATTAATTCTAAATTTTCTAAGTGATTATTCAAGTTATATCCGACAATGATTATGTCGTCTAGGTATACGTAGCATTTTGTCCCTACGTAGTCCCCCAAAATATCATTCATTGCTCTCTGAAAGGTAGCAGGAGCGTTTTTGAGACCGAAAGGCATTCTAGTAAATTCAAAATGCCCTTTGTCCGTCGAAAAAGCTGTTTTTTCTACATGTTTCGGATCCATTGCGATCTGATGGAATCCTGATTATAAATCTATAGTAGTAAAGTATTCGGACTTCCCTAAGGAGTCCAAGATTTCTTCGATTTGAGGCATGGGATACCTGTCGTCGATAGTTACGTCGTTGACTTTTCTATAGTCTATTACGACTCTCACCTTTCTTTTGCCTGGGGCGTCCATTTTTTTTTTGGTACGACCCATATTGGTGAAGAGTAGGGACTTTTGGAAGGTCTAATAATACCGTTGTCTAGCATTTCTTGTATTTGTTCTTGAATGTCACCCTTGAAGTGGTGTGGGTAACGGTAGTTTTTTGTAAAGATAGGAGAATCGTTGGTGGTTAGAATTTTGTGTTTGGTTGCCGATGTACATGTGAGTTTTTTCCCTTTTTTCTGGATTACAGATTGGTGTTTTTTCAGAACCCGAATTAGCTCGGTTAGTTCTAATTTTGAAAGGTGGTTTGTTCTGATGATGTTACTGATATCACTTTCTGATATTGTTTTCGCATGTTTTATAGGAAAGAGGGAAAAGGTTTCAAAATTGTTAACTGCTAATTTCAATTTGGGTGTTTTTGTTTGGTTCCTAGATGAGGAGATTATATTTATCGTAGTTTTATTATTCTCGGCCCTGTAGAGTCCAGGTCGTATAAATGTATTTTTACAAAGCTTTTGGTATGATGGGACGAACCAGTCGCCGTTGTTTGTGGTTTGAATGGTTACGAAATGGTTATAAAGTTGATTAGTGGGGTAGAATTTTGAATACGAAAATTGTTTATCTGCTATTGTAATGGTTTCGTTCTCGTAGTTTATTTTCGATTGTAATTTAGCAAGTGTCTCTGATCCTATTAGTCCATCGAAAAACTGATGAAACTTTAATACGTAGAATGGAAATGGTTTAAAAGCGTTATTAAAAAGGTCTAGTTTTCCTATTTTTGTGACGTTATTTGTTCCGTATACATTTTTTATTTGTGTATCCTGTACTAATTTAGTGGATTCCAGGATGTCAGGTGAAATTGAGTTTTTATTCGCTCCCGTGTCTATTAGAATTTTGAGTTGTTTCTTTGATATTGGGTGAATCGTCTTTAGATAGGGAAGATAATTTAAGTTATTTTTCGATTTGTGTTGACCACATGAAAATTTATATCTAGGTCGTCCTCGGATTCAGTGTCCGACTTAGCATCTCCTAAGATCTCGTCTTCGTGTTCGTTTTTCGTGATTTCATGATTATTTATTACTTTTTTGTTCAGTGTTAGCTTACTTCGTGTAGCCATTGCGTCCATTGGTTCTATTTCGTCTTGTTCTGGTTTGCGGGGTGTTGACTTGAATTGTTTGGGATGGTTTTGGTTGGATTTACCGGTAGACTGAATATCGAACACTTTAAATTTTTGATTTTTCTTGTTAGAACTATCAGCAGCCATGTTGTGTGCTGCTATTTCCTTAGATCTGAATTTACAGAGAAACGCGTAGGCGTCTTCTACATCCTTAGGTCTGGCTGCTTGAGCGTAGCCGAAGTATGGTTCAGTTAGTCCGGAGATGAAGGCTGCCAATGCATCTTCATCAATGAAATCGTTTATCGGCTCCCAATTATTTTTATATTTCTCCTTTTGTTTTGCTAGGGTTTTAATGCTCTGAATTATTTCTTTAGACTTGTGGTAGTATCTTGCGATACTCATGCCATCAGTCATTCTAAATTGCCATAATTGGCATTTATAAGTTGAAAGTTCTTGACGATCGCCAAGAGAATTTATTAAAATTTCTTTTATGCTTTCAAAACTGTCGGGGTTACCGGCAAGGCAAATTATGTCTTTGGCTTTGCCTTGAATTTTGTTGATGACTGCAGTGACATACATTTTGAAATGCAATGGTGTCACGTGTTATTTAAATGCATTTAGAGTTTCTTCCGCTGTTGTCAGCCAGGCATTTAACTGTTTAGAATTACCGTCGAATGCGGGTAGCATTTTTATTGGATCAGGTATTTTAAACAATTGTTCGACGTTTGTTGTGGGTTGTAAAATAGGCTCCGGTCTGGGTGCTGCCATATTGTTAAAATGTGTTTCAATTTGAGAAAACATGGCATCGTGATCGTTTTGCTTGTTTGCAAATTCATTCATCATCTGCATCATTTTTTGTAACTGGGCATTAATTTGCTCCATGTTATCGTCTTTGGTTAAAGACATGTTTTCTATTTCGGGTGTGTTTTCGATGGGGATATGAGCTAGGTCCCCTGATTCGGCTGAGTAAATACTTTCGTCAGAGTCTGAAGAATCGCAATTGCTGTGTTTGATACTTCTCAACAATGCGCGAGTTTTCTTCAAGGCGTTAGGTGCTTTTGGCATTAATGTAGCCTTTGCTTGGGTGTATTTAATTTAATTATCGAACCCTTTAAATTTTTGATTTTTCTTGTTAGGACTATCAGCAGCCATGTTGTGTGCTACTATTTCCTTAGATCTGAATTTACAGAGAAACGCGTAGGCGTCTTCTACATCCTTAGGTCTGGCTGCTTGAGCGTAGCAAAAGTATGGTTCAGTTAGTCCGGAGATGAAGGCTGCCAATGCATCTTCATCAATGAAATCGTTTATCGGCTCCCAATTATTTTTATATTTCTCCTTTTGTTTTGCTAGGGTTTTAATGTTCTGAATTATTTCTTTAGACTTGTGGTAGTATCTTGCGATACTCATGCCATCAGTCATTCTAAATTGCCATAATTGGCATTTATAAGTTGAAAGTTCTTGACGATCGCCAAGAGAATTTATTAAAATTTCTTTTATTCTTTCAAAACTGTCGGGGTTACCGGCAAGGCAAATTATGTCTTTGGCTTTGCCTTGAATTTTGTTGATGACTGCAGTGACATACATTTTGAAATGCAATGGTGTCACGTGTTATTTAAATGCGTTTAGAGTTTCTTCCGCTGTTGTCAGCCAGGCATTTAACTGTTTAGAATTACCGTCGAATGCGGGTAGCATTTTTATTGGATCAGGTATTTTAAACAATTGTTCGACGTTTGTTGTGGGTTGTAAAATAGGCTCCGGTCTGGGTGCTGCCATATTGTTAAAATGTGTTTCAATTTGAGAAAACATGGCATCGTGATCGTTTTGCTTGTTTGCAAATTCATTCATCATCTGCATCATTTTTTGTAACTGGGTATTAATTTGCTCCATGTTATCGTCTTTGGTTAAAGACATGGTTTCTATTTCGGGTGTGTTTTCGATGGGGATATGAGCTAGGTCTCCTGATTCGGCTGAGGAAATACTTTCGTCAGAGTCTGAAGAATCGCAATTGCTGTGTTTGATACTTCTCAACAATGCGCGAGTTTTCTTCAAGGCGTTAGGTGCTTTTGGCATCAATGTAGCCTTTGCTTGGGTGTATTTAATTTAATTTTTGTCAGCGCACACGTTCTCTTAGAACTCGTGTGGCCTTCGAAAATGTGCTTCGCTTAGAACTTCACAATTTCGTGTGGGGTAGAAGTTCTCTTGGAATGCTTCTTGCCCCAAATGGTTAGTGTTAAATTGAAAATGTGCTGCCCGAGCCTCTCTCTTAGAGCGGACTTCGGTGCACAGAAAAATTTTACACTACCCAAGGAGAGTCCAATTTCAATCTTAGTTATAACTATTAAGAAAGTAACAAACTCACCTTTTTGCAATCGTGTTCTGCGGGGTTCACTTGGGTGCTTGATTCTCCTAGTGGACGTCTGAAGCACGCGGCGGAGTCTCAACTCTGTGTCTCTCTTAGAGGGACGGCAGATGCTAGCACTTTTCACACTTTGTTGAAATGCTTCGCGGGCTCACTCTGGTTGGATTTATCAATCCTAACCTTTGCACTGTTTATCGTACTTAGTTTTTACTGTTTCACTAGGACCGCAGGCTGCACCAATCTTGATCTGGGCCACCTGTTCGAAGTTTTAAAAAAGTTTGTTTTCACTTTATGCACTTTATTTCACTTGATTGACTTAAAACTTAGCGGCCCTGATCGTAGATACATTTATACTGAACAACCACGCTGGTCTAGCAGGTGGTATTTAAGGGAACATTATGCTGACAATACTAATGTTCCCACACGAGGCGGTGAGTGGCTTCATGTGCTGACCTAGGCGTCTGCGTTGCTGGTCAGTGTCCAGGTCCCTACGTAATTATATATATTTGTATTTTGGTATTTTTGTATTGTTGGATTGTTGTATTTCTGTATTTGAGTATTTTTGTATTCTTGTATTTTTAGTATTTTAGTTTTTTGTATTATTGAATTTTTTGTATTTTTATATTTTTATGCTCTTGTATTTTTGTATTTTGGTATTTTTGTGTTCTCGCATTTTTATATTATTGTGTTTTTATATTGTTGTGTTTTTGTATTTTTGAATTTTTGTATTTTTGTGGTATAGTATTCTTGTATTTTTGTATTTTGCATTTTTTGTATTCTAGTATTCCTGTATTTTTAAATCTTTGTATTGTGCGTTTAATCTCTATCTGAACACGGACGGTTAAAGTATTCGTTCGGTCGAGTAATCGCGAGAATAGTCGCTGACACTTCATTGTCAACCAGTTTGTCAAAAATTAATCGAGTCATTCACTATCTGTGAATTGCACACAGATATAATGCATAAAGGCGTGGAATGAGTATGTTATCCTTCAGCTAACTTAACCTCAATCCCCAAGGTCCAACAACATTTAACCTCAACTGTCGCACTACACAACCACGCATGAATTAGACTATACGAAATAAATGAAACAGCCGCCAGTGAGTGATGATTGTTTTGGTTTGAATTCTACCGCGCGGGGGTGACAAAACCGGCAATTATGAGAAACATTATCAATAAAAGCATTACTCTAGGAAATAAATTATATTCACATTAAATTTCATTGTAAGCATTTTGAAAGTATTGCTTTTTCTACAGACATATATGTGAATTGTAATGATTCAATACCTCATACAGCGCGAAGCAGCAGACACCATTCACACATCCCCTGTATTCGAACGCTTACTTTCAGCCAAATACATATTTGATTTCAGCTTTCGAGTAAATACACAATATTTTTGTACTTTCGAATTTTTGATTTGTTTTATATTGTAGTATTTATCTATCTGTTGTATTTCTACATTTTCGTATTTTTGTGCTTTTGTATTTTTGTATTTCAGTATTTTTGTATTATGGTATTTTTGAGTTTTTCTATTTATATTTTTGTATGGGTTTTTGTATTTCTGTATTTCTTCATTTTTGAATTTTAGTAATTTTATATTGTTGGATTGTTGTATTTCTGTATTTGAATATTTTTGAATTTTTAGCATTTTTGTACTTTTTGTATTTTTGTATCCCTGTATTTTTATATTTTTTGTGTTTATGGATTCTTGTATTTTTGAAATTTTTATGTTCTTAGAATTTTAGTATTTCTGTATTTTAATATGTTTGCATTATTGTGTTTTTGAATTTCTGGATTTATATATTTTGTTTTTTTTTCTGAAATTTGAATTTTTGAACTTAAGAATTTTTCAATATCGGATTTTTAAAAATTTTCGAGGTTTTTAATTTTAAACATTAGAATTTTTGAATGGTTGAATTTTCGAAATATTGAATTTTTGGTTATCGAAATTTCTAAAATTTTCATATTCTTGAATTTTTGAATCTTTGACTTTTTGAACTTTTAAATACTCGAATTTATGAACTTTTCAATTTCTGAATATTTAGTATTTTGTTATCTTGAATTTTTAATTTATTGATACTTTGAATTTTTACATTTATATATTTTTGTATTTTGGTTTTGTTGTATTTTTGTGTTTTTGCGTTTGTAAATTTTTGTGTTGTTGTTGCGTTGAATTGCAGAAGTTTTTAATTTTAGAAAACAAGAATTTTTTAATTGCTGAATTCTTAATATTTTTTAATATTTGAATGTTTGAATTTGAATTTCTGAATTACAGAATTTTTGAATTCTTTGCTCTTGGAATTTTTGAATTTTTAATGATTGAATATTGGAGTTATTGAATTTTTGAAACCAGAATTTTCAAATTTTTGCATGTTTTAATCATTGATTTTTCGAGTTTTTGAATTTCTTAACCTTTGAATTACCGGATCTTTGAATTTTTATTTCTTTTTCAATTTTGGGATTTTAAAAATATTCGAATTCTTGAATTTTCAAATATTCGAATTTCTGAATTTTTGATGTCTTCAATTTTTGATCTTTTGAGTTTGAGAATTTTGTGCTAAAAGGGCTTTTCATATTTTTTCTGTATTTTTAGCGCTTTTGAATTTTAGTAATTCTGTATTTTTGATTTTTTCTTTGTGTATTTGTATTTTTATTGTGGTTGTATTAATTTGATTTGGAATTTTTGCATCTTTGTATTTTAGAACTATTGAATTTGTAATACTTGAATTGCATTACATGATTTTTTGTATCATTGTGTTCCTGAATTTTTGGGTCTTACTTTTTGAACATTTCGATTTTTGAAGTTTATAATTTTTAACATTTGAATTCTTCAACTTTCCTGAATTTTTGAAGATTTGATTTTTGAATTTTAGACTTTTTGCCTTTCTCATATAGAAAGGTTATGCAATCACTCTGAAAAACGTCAACCTAATCCCGGCCCGGAGGGCCGAGTGTCATATCCCATTCGATTCAGTTCGTCGAGATCGGAAAAAGTCTGTATGTGTGTGTATGTATGTATGTGTGTGTATGTGTGTGTATATGTGTGTGTATGCATGTACGTATGCGTCAAATAATGTCACTCACTTTTCTCAGAGATGGCTGGACCGATTTGCCCAAACTTAGTCTCAAATGAAAGGTGCAACCTTCCCATCGGCTGCTATTGAATTTTGGATCGATCAGAACTCTGGTTCCGGAATTACGGGTTTCATAGTGCGGCCACACAGAAATTTCTCATATAAACTATAGGAAAAATTAAAAATAGAATTTTTATTTTTGATACTAAATGTGTTCAAGGTGCATGAAACGTCGAGATTTGATGCAAACTCGAAAAAAATTTGACGGCGATTCACTTTTTTGGATTTTGGCACATTTTGCATTTCTCATATAGAAAGGGTATGCAATCACTCTGAAAAACGTCAACCTAATCCCGGCCCGGAGGGCCGAGTGTCATATCCCATTCGATTCAGTTCGTCGAGATCGGAAAAAGTCTGTATGTGTGTGTGTATGTATGTGTGTGTGTATGTGTATGTGTGTGTGTGTATGTATGTATGTGCGTATGTGTCAAATAATGTCACTCATTTTTCTCAGAGATGGCTGGACCGATTTGCCTAAACTTAGTCTCAAATGAAAGGTGCAACCTTCCCATCGGCTGCTATTGAATTTTGTATCGATCGGAATTTTGGTTCCGGAATTACGGGTTTCAGAGTGCGGCCACACAGAAATTTCTCATATAAACTATAGGAAAAATTAAAAATAGAATTTTTATTTTTGATGCTAAATGTGTTCAAGGTGCATGAAACGTCGAGATTTGATGCAAACTCGAAAAAAATTTGACGACGATTCACTGTTTTGGATTTTGGCACATTTTTGCCTTTCTCATATAGAAAGGTTATGCAATCACTCTGAAAAACGTCAACCTAATCCCGGCCCGGAGGGCCGAGTGTCATATCCCATTCGATTCAGTTCGTCGAGATCGGAAAAAGTCTGTATGTGTGTGTGTGTATGTATGTATGTGTGTGTGTATGTGTGTGTATGTGTGTGTATGTGTATGTGTGTGTATGTGTGTGTATGTTTGTGCGTATGTGTCAAATAATGTCACTCATTTTTCTCAGAGATGGCTGGACCGATTTGCCTAAAATTAGTCTCAAATGAAAGGTTCAACCTTCCCATCGGCTGCTATTGAATTTTGGATCGATCGGAATTCTGGTTCCGGAATTACGGGTTTCAGAGTGCGGCCACACAGAAATTTCTCATATAAACTATAGGAAAAATTAAAAATAGAATTTTTATTTTTGATGCTAAATGTGTTCAAGGTGCATGAAACGTCGAGATTTGAGGCAAACTCGAAAAAAAATTGACGACGATTCACTTTTTTGGATTTTGGCACATTTTTGCCTTTCTCATATAGAAAGGTTATGCAATCACTCTGAAAAACGTCAACCTAATCCCGGCCCTGAGGGCCGAGTGTCATATCCCATTCGATTCAGTTCGTCGAGATCGGCAAAAGTCTGTATGTGTGTGTTTGTATGTATATGTGTGTATGTGTGTGTATGTGTGTGTATGTGTGTGTATGTATGTGCGTATGTGTCAAATAATGTCACTCACTTTTCTCAGAGATGGCTGGACCGATTTGCCCAAACTTAGTCTCAAATGAAAGGTGCAACCTTTCCATCGGCTGCTATTGAATTCTGGATCGATCAGAATTCTGGTTCCGGAATTACGGGTTTCAGAGTGCGGCCACACAGAAATTTCTCATATAAACTATAGGAAAAATTAAAAATAGAATTTTATTTTTGATGATAAATGTGTTCAAGGTGCATGAAACGTCGAGATTTGATGCAAACTCGAAAAAAATTTGACGACGATTCACTTTTTTGGATTTTGGCACATTTTTGCCTTTCTCATATAGAAAGGTTATGCAATCACTCTGAAAAACGTCAACCTAATCCCGGCCCGGAGGGCCGAGTGTTATATCCCATTCGATTCAGTTCGTCGAGATCGGAAAAAGTCTGTATGCGTGTGTGTGTGTATGTGTGTGTGTGTATTTTTTTTTTACAATGGAGAAGACCTTTATGTCCTAGCCCAGTACACGTGCTAACGGTAGGGTCCAATCTACCACACGGGGTGCACTGGGGGCGTGTCGGACTCGAATGGTGACCAACCATTAATACCGACTAAACTCCATTGGGCTCCGCCATCATTCCTCCCAGGAACTACCTCTCGGTATTACTTCTGGGGGGATGGCTGTACTAAATGTACTCATTCACTCTCACTCACGCGATCATGCATCCTGTATGAGGCTTACTTGGGTGCTCTCTCAATCACACTTTGATTCACTCTCAAACACTCCCACATGAGGCTGACTTTTGTGCTCACCTATTACGTTCCATGCGAGGCTGACTTGTGTGCTCACCTTGCTCATTCCTTGCTAGGCTTACTTTTGTGCTCGCCCTACCCATCCATGTGAGGCTGACTTGGGTGCTCACCCTATCACCTGATTCACTCTCAATCGTGCCACTCTATTGTACCTTTGGCACTCCCTCTGGCATCCCATGTGGGACATTTTTCTTAGGCCCCACTTCTGACATACCATGCGAGGCTGACTTTTGTGCTCACCTTTTTCATTCCTTGCTAGGCTGACTTTTGTGCTAGCCTCTCCCAACCTGTGAGGCTGACTTTTATGCTCACCCTTAACATGCAGTGTGAGACTGACTTGGATGCTCACCCTTTCACTCCTCTGCCACGCCATGAGGCATCGATAGCTTAGTTCCAACATACTACGCTACGACCCTCCCGTCTTGGCATGAGGCAGTCCACTTATACGCCTATACACTCACTCTTCTGTCTTGCTTCGGGGTGGCTGGGTTTACCCCTTACGCGGTTGCCATTCGCTGCGCCAACCTACCTCGGCATGAACAGACCATTCACTCTCTTATTTTGCGCTTGGCCTTTTTCGCTCCAACTAACCAATCACTAGTTAGCCGTGCCCGCCGTCTGTTGCTCGGTTCGCCAGATTACCTGTAGCCTACTGGCAATCTGGATGGTAGCAACCGAGACTGAGTTCCACTTCTCCACCGTTTGACACATCCGCTGAATAAGGGTATCCGGGGTTGTGTCCCAGCCACAGACGTCAAGCATTGCTCTTCTTTCGACGTCGAACCGATGACATATGAACAGTATGTGTTCGGCAGTTTCATCTACACCTGGGCAGTCCGGGCAGACTGGGACCTCCGCGTGCCCGAACCTGCGGAGGTACTGACGGAAACAGCCATGGCCTGACAGGAATTGTGTCAGGTGGAAGTGAACTTCCCCATGGGGTCTTCCCACCCAGCTCGATATGCTGGGTATCAGCCGGTGGGTCCACCTACCTTTCGAGGAGTTGTCCCACTCACGCTGCCATCTGGCGACCGAGGTCACCCTGGTGCGCTCGCGGGCTCCCCTATTTCCACGTAGCTCAAAGCACTCCTCATCTTCCCGAATGACCAGCCCGACTGGCATCATGCTCGCTATCACGCAGGATGCATCGTGTGATACCGTGCGGTAGGCAGATATCACTCTGAGGCACATCACGCGGTAGGTGCTCTCCAGTTTCTGTAGGTAACTGGTTACCCTCAGTGCTCTTGACCATGACGGGCCGCCGTACCTGAGGATAGATACGGCAACGCCTGCCAGTAACCTACGTCTACTGGCGCACACCTTTGAGCTGTTGGACATCATTCTCGATAGTGCCGCAACAGCAGTCGACGCTCTCTTGCACGTATAGTCGACATGGCTGCCGAAGGTCAGCTTGTCGTCTATAATGACTCCGAGAGACTTCAGACTTCGCTGTGAAGTGATCGCGACTTCTCCCACATGGATAACTGCATGTTGTGCCGACTTGCGGTTGTTGACGATAACTACCTCCGTCTTATGATGAGCGAGCTCCAGGCCTCTCGCGCTCATCCATTCCTCCACCGTGCTAATCGCGTGTTCTGCGGTTAGTTCTACCTCAGGAATTGACTCCCCGTAGACCTCCAAGGTTACGTCGTCGGCAAAGCCGACTTGACCCCAGGAGGGAACTTCAGTCTCAGAACCCCGTCATACATGAGGTTCCATAGCACCGGGCCTAGGATCGAGCCCTGCGGGACTCCGGCGGTAATCGGAACCCTTTTCTGACCGGCATCGGTCTCGTATAGCAGTATGCGGTTTTGGAAGTAACTTTCCAGGATCCGGTACAGACCCACCGGTAGGCTAAGCCGGTGTAACGAGAGCGCGATGGCATCCCAGCTTGCGCTGTTAAATGCGTTCTTCACGTCAAGTGTCACTAACGCACAGTATCGAATACCTCGCCTTTTTCGTTGGATCGCTATCTCGGCAGTATTTATCACTGAGTTGAGAGCGTCCACTGTGGACTTACCCTTCCGAAAGCCAAACTGGTTGCTTGACAGACCGTCCGTACCTTCCGCGTACGGGGTGAGCCTGTTGAGGATGATCCTCTCAAGCAGTTTGCCAGTCGTGTCTATCAGACAGATTGGTCTGGACGCCGATGGGTCGCCTGGCGGCTTCCCGGGCTTCGGCAACATCACCAGTTTCTGCCTTTTCCATCTATCGGGGAAACGGCACTCGTCGAGGCATCTCTGCATAGCTAGCCTGAACATGTTCGGGTTCGCTATGATCGCTGCCTTGAGAGCGTTGTTTGAAACTCCATCCGGCCCTGGAGCTTTGTTCATTGCTAGGGATTTAGCCACTGCGAGTAGTTCTTCATTCGTCACTGGAGCCACCATTTCGACCGTGCCCGCACTGTCTCGTAGTGCAGGTGGCCAGGGGCTTGTGGCTCGAGACGGGAAGAGTACTTCGATAATCGTTGCCAACCGGTCCGGAGACCGTTCTGGGGGTGAGGAGCCCCCTTTGGTCTTGGCCATCACAATCCTGTAGGCGTCACCCCACGGATTCGCGTTGGCACTCTCACACAGGTTGTCGAAACACGCTCTCTTGCTGCTTTTAATAGCCTTGTTAAGGGCTAATTTCGCAGCTCGAAACACTTCACGGCGGTTCTCTCTTGCATCCTCGGTGCGAGCTCTTTGCATCCTACGTCTAGCTCTGAGACAGGCTGACCGTAGAGCTGCAATCTCGGCACTCCACCAATATACCGGGCATCTACCGTTTCTTGGCAGTGTTTTTCTCGGCATAGTGGCGTCGCACGCGCGTGATAGAACAGCTACCAGCGCATCCCCGCTTAGACTGTCGGTGTTGGCCTCCAGTCCCAGGGTCGCGGTGAAAGCTTCGCTGTCGAAGTGATTGGACTTCCACCCGCGTACCTGACAGGGATCTCCCGCCCTCGGATGCTGCACACCATAGTTGATCTTAAAGCGGATTGCTAAATGATCGCTATGGGTGTAGCCTTCGTCTACCCTCCATTCCATGCCTGGAGCCAGACTCGGGCTGGCAAAGGTCAAATCAATCCACGCCTCCACTCCGTTTCTACGGAATGTACTAGCGGAGCCATCATTAGCTAGCACAGTATCGAGTTTCGCAAACGCTTCCATTAGCGCTTGACCCCTGCTATTTATACAGCGGCTGCCCCACTCCACTGCCCAAGCGTTGAAGTCTCCCGCTATTACTACCGGTTTCCGGCCCACGAGGTCCGACGAGAGCCTGTCGATCATCTGGTAGAACTGTTCTATTGGCCACCTTGGTGGGGCGTAGCAGCTGCAATAGAACACACCATTGATCTTGGCAATCGCCACACCCTCGGCGGAGGGGTGTATTACCTCTTGAACCGGGAACCGTCCCGTTGTACAGATTGCCACCATTCCAGATCCGTCCGACACCCAATTGCCGTTGCCGGCAGGGATGCTGTACGGGTCTGATAAGAGGGCGACATCTGTCCTCGACTCCGAGACCGACTGCCACAGCAGCTGTTGGGCTGCTGCACAATGGTTAAGATTTAGCTGTGTGACTCTCACGGCTTCTTCTTATTTAACTCGCCGAAGGGACACGAAGGTCCGCCCATAGCATGTTTATGGGCTTGCTCCTTAGCGGTGCAGATAAGGCACTTATATGCCTTAGTGCACCCCCGCTCTTTATGCCCCTCCTCGCCGCAGCGACGACATAGTTTGCTCCTATCTATGCCTTTGCATTCGTATGCTTTATGGCCGGATTCTAGGCACCGATAGCACCTGTACACTGAAGGCGGCTGGGGTATACTAATAGGGCATACCGACCAGCCGATCTTCAGCTTCCCTTTCTCGGTTACCTTTTTGGCATCCGCATTCAGTAGCCTGAGGTAGGCTACTTGGGTGCCAGAGGGTCCGTCTCTCAATCGCACAGAGGCCCGCTCGATTGTGACGCCGCAGTGCTCCTTGACGGCTGCGACGACGTCTTCTGCGGTCGTGAACTCGTCCAAGTGCTTGCACTGGAGAATTGTTTCCGCACCTAGCGACCTGATTTGGGCGCCCTCACCAAGGACCTCTTGGGCCAAGGCCTTATATACTGCACTTGATTTTGCGCCTCGCTTCAGCACCAGGAGCATCTCTCCCGTGTTGGTGCGTCTTACGCTACGCACATCCTGCCCAAGGGCCGAGAGGCTTTCGGCCGCCTTCATCGATTTAAGGACATCGGCGTATTTGTCCTTGTCGGTTTTTAACCACAAGGCTTCGCCTCTGTCCTTGGCCTTCCTCGCAGGCCGCGGTACCTCCGGTTTCGGTGCCGGCTTTTTCTTGGTGACCAGCGTCCAGGGGTTTGAGCCCCCCTGCCCCGGTCGTGCCGGGTTGCTGGTACCATCGCTCTCCACAGCGAGGTCACTCTCGCCCTCGCTTACCTCACCCAGGCGGCGTTTGACCTTGACGGTTGCACGCCGAGTGGTGTCGGTTTTGGCACCCTCGCCTGGCGACTTCCTAGGGCGCTTCGCATTCGATGCCGTCTTGCGATTGCCCTTACCTTTTCCCTTCGAGGGGAACTCGGTCGCCGCTCCGATCGACGTGGCTGCTCCGTAGAAGGTAAAGGCCACTGTCTGTGAACCTCTATCGACCTTCTCTCTTTCCTCCCTATTGGAGGCCACTGTCTGGGTTTCTCTGTCGGGCCTCTCCCGACATTCCACCCTCTCAACATAGGCCTGCTGTGCTGACACGAACAGCTTTCCGGAGCTCCAGGAGGCTCAACTTCAACTCCTTGGCTATGTTCTGCTTTGCGCTAGCGAAGTCGATTATAGAATCGAGTTGCTTCGCTACTTTGCGCATCGCAGATATTGGCCCCTCTGATGCATTGGTAGGGTTATTGCCTACCGCCGCTGGGGGGTCACTGGTGCTTTCGGATGCAGCACTCATCGCTCCACTACTCTCCCCACGGGTGGGAGACCTCGCCAAACCACCTCTAGCGAAGGGGTTTGGCACCTCCGTCTGTTTGTTTTTATTTTTATTTATCTCCATGTAAAGTCCCACGAGTAGCGCGAGAAATATATGTCCGCCACGCCAGAGCTCCGCATTAGCGTGGTAAGGGACGCTTACTGTGGGGGTTGCCCAGGTACCCCACAGGCTCCGTTAACGATCGAGCATCTTTTTCACCCTCTCGATCACTCATCCCTCGGCACGGGTCGCTTCACGCCTTGGAATTGGGGTTATGCCCTACCTTGCTTTACGTGGTGATCTCGGCCCGGATCATCACAACCATCCTCCTTTACCAGGGCTTTGGACCTGTAGCTCTGGTTCTCAATAGTTCCATGTACGTATGTTAATACAGACGTGCTACTATTGAGATCCGTCATTCGCTAGCGGAGTTCTCCTAGTGTGTGTGTATGTATGTGCGTATGTGTCAAATAATGTCACTCATTTATCTCAGAGATGGCTGGACCGATTTGCCCATACTTAGTCTCAAATGAAAGGTGCAACCTTCCCATTGACTGCTGTTGAATTTTGAATCGATCAGAATTCTGGTTCCGGAGTTACGGGTTTCAGAGTGCGGCCACACAGAAATTTCTCATATAAATTATAGGAAAAATTAAAAATAGAATTTTTATTTTTGATGCTAAATGTGTGCAAGGTGCATGAAACGTCGAGATTTGATGCAAACTCGAAAAAAATTTGACGACGATTCACTTTTTTGGATTTTGGCACATTTTTGCCTTTCTCATATAGAAAGGTTATGCAATCACTCTGAAAAACGTCAACCTAATCCCGGCCAAATTTTTTTTCGACTCGCATAAGGTTTCTGGATTTTAACAGGGGCGTAGTTGATGGTTTACGGAGAGGGGTTACACTCCCCTCTACTGTTCACTCCCCTCCTTTAAAAATCTCCTTAAATCACCTCTCAGACCACCACCCCATCCAACCCTCATACCCCTACCTTTCAACCCCATCATCTTTAAACCACCACTATATCACAAAGCATACCAATTTAAGCTGGGGAGTCGTTCGTTCATGGGACTTTTGCCCTCCTCACATACCCACCCCCGCATGACAAAATGAGTTAGCAAGCAGATAACATTGATCTAATGCTGATTAGGCTAATGGAATATGATACTTTTTTGTTTCAAGTGTTTCACCGTCGACACGTAGCTCATCAAGTTCATGGCTGACATGCCATTGTGTATAAGTGCAAAGTGTACTAAGAATGTAATGGACATTTCCACAATTATGTTGAACATAAAAAGCCTCCGTGCCATAGTTTAGAGAAATGAGAAAGGCACAATTGCACCGCTAGTAGCGGTAAGCTTGAATCTAGTTGGTACCGCCACACGGTACTATCTTTGATTTTAGGCCTGAGTTAAGTCCGGCCTAAGACGTTAGTACCTGTCATTGCAGAAATGGCTGCATCCTGAAGCCAAATGAAAACAGTGTAAAAGGCCGCCATGTTCCTCTTGCATACATCTCAATAATTTGAATCAACTTTTCGAACTTTATGTGCAATATTATGGCCCATGTTGCACACAAACCATATGAGGGCAAGTAATCAAGTTTTATCCCGTAAGAAAAACAGGTGTAATCGAATTTTAAATGCATTTTTTTAAATATTCTTTATCGTCCTATATCTAGAAGGTGCTACACACTCATTTCAAAACGCCACATCGAAGAGTTATATTGCAGGTTAACAGAAGTCGAATCATATTGAAACAAACTGTCGAACGAAATTTTATAATTGGATTCAGAGATGAAAATTGTTTTCGTTCGTAGTTTACCTATGGCTATCAAAATGAGTGAAGTTTAATTTGCTCACAATTTTTTAGTTATTTTTACATGAGGAAAAGAATATATAATCACAATTTGTTCCCTTTTCTAGTTGTATCTTCTCACAAAGAACACCATAAGCAAGTGGAAGTTTATTTATATTTTTAGTGCTTTTGAAAGAGTTCAAAACTAAGATTGAATAAAAAATTGTAAATGAAGTCATGCCATATAGCCTAAGTAACAATTTTAAATATGACGGCAAACTGTTACAAATATTCTCATTTTGATCGTTATTTAAATGTTATCGGAGCTTGCTTGTATTGTTTCGTAATTTATAATTTCCTAGCATATCTTGAACGATTTGCATTTCCGCTGTAGTACAAATTTTCGTTTAATTCGTTATGATAGAACAGATATGCACAGGGTATGAAAGAGCTGTGAATGCTGAGACTAGACAGATGACTTGGCAAAATGACGCAAAAAGTTGAATACGGAAAAATCGCTTAAATCGTGTCGGAACTTAAGGTGGGTTGTGTAAGGTATTATCGGCAAAAAATTGGATACTTTAAGTTTTTTTCGATGCAAAGATTCTTTGTCTTTTCAGTCAGGCGCCACATCGAAATCTTGTTTTGCGGTATACACCATAACTCAAAATTTACTGGACAAACGTTGAGACATTTGCACAGTTGTTTTTCACAGCATTTCACAAGTAATTAAGGGAGCTTTTATTTTTTGGTCGATTTTCGATTTTTTTCGTAGTACTTTGAAACCAAAGTCCGATTATTGCTAAAACAACGATTAACATGTTATTGTAAAATAATAATATTTAGCAGTTTGCAAAAAGCTCTTGTAGTTGCCTGGGCAATGATGTGAAGAAGAAGAATTGTGCAAAATTCAGAACGATTGGTCCAAGAAATTTTGTCTGCATCCAGTATCAGGTTCAATTTGTAAATTTATAATTGTCAATTCATTATCAGACAGATGGCAGACTATAATAAGTAACTAATTATAATTTTTATTAATTTAAATTACTGGATATTTGGTACTTCAGGCATGATTGGATAATCGTGCTGATAATTTGAATTACTTCATTTTCAGCAAAGTAGGTCTGCCAAATTCTATATGCATGGTTAGTAGACTAGTTGGGTAGGATGGTATAATAAGCCCCAACAGGCTAAAATTACAGATTTCCATTCCATGGACGACATAATTATCTGAAGCAAATAAATAATTTTTATGGCATTTTTCATGTGTTGCAGAACAGCAACTGATACAAACTTTTCAAAAGATGTAAGCTTCCACTCTTTTTCTATAAGCATTTGATTTAATTTGGAACAGTCAGATTTGGCTGAACTGACAAACTACTAAGTGTAATGTTAGAGAAGCTCTTCAAGCCCTTGGAGTGGCTAGCGCCTAACAATACAACTCTATAACGTTCTCGATAGTATGCATCATTATTAGCAAAATGACGTTTTAGTCAATTATGGATCTTAAATAATAAATTACTCTCTGTAGAATTTTAAAACAATCTATTTTTTATTTATTAGTCTAAAATGTGCTTTAGGATGTAAAAAATGATATCCCAAAACATGGAGAACGAAAACAATTCAAAAATATAATTTTCAATTTTGCCGCAACGCTTTTTATGTATAACCCATGTGTACTGCAAACTTTAACCGCGTTTTTCTCGAAACCACTGGCCGGAAATGTAACTCGAGCAAATGATTTTTGGTCGCTTTGAAATTTTCACAGTATATTCAAAATTGATTTTTCTAGTCACGTATGCAGGATTAAATTTTTTTTATTGCTTACCTTTTTATTGATTAACGATTTTGTGTAGATTTTTATGTCATTCTCTGCGTTTTTTCACTCAAAACTGCGCCATTTCGCTTAAAATCAAAATATCGAAAAAATCCTATGTACATCGCTATTGACATAAGGAATCAGAAAAACTTTAGTTTTTGGCGCTAGGTCAAAAATCACGGGAGATAGATTTCCGACTACTTCCAAAAAACGCGCATGAGGTGAAAATGCTGCAGAGCCGCCATCTTGTGATGAAATTGCTCGGAAAAATTATTTTATTTGATGCAATACTTATGTTATAAATCCCATTCAACAAGATGTCGATTCACCATTCTATTGAGCAATAAAAAATTCTCGAAATAATCAGACTATTAAATGGCATAAACAGTGAATTTTAAATTAACTTTATTGTACAGTTTTTTTTAACATAGCCGTGTATTGCTGATCAGAACGCAGCAATGCAAATGGCAGCATCATGTTACCGGAAGAAGACAAAAATATGCAAAAATTTGTCATGCTTCTCTTGCATACATTTCGTTATTTTCTGTCCTCTTTTCGGCTTTCTTCTGGATAAATATGGCTTTCTTTGCTCGCAGTAAAGATGGCAATAAATAAGCCAGTTTATCAGGTAGGAAAGACAAGCACTGTCGAACTACAATAATAAAATAAAATACCAATAATTGCGTAGAAAACTACACATTTTCAATAAAAGTGGAATAACCCATTAAGTGGGTAAAGAATTCGTATCCATAAATGAATACAGCTCTTGTACGTCAACCTGGGTATGTTTTACCCTTTATTTTTCGCAGAACTGTTCCAACAAAACGCGTGAAAATATCCATTCATGAAAATCGCGCCAGGATGAAAAATACTGTCAATAGAATTATTTCTGAATTAAAAAACCTATTTTAATCCACCTAGCGGTGCAATTGTGCCTTTCTCAATCATGAATCACGAGAGTGTGTGCGTTGTTTATATTCATTAAAATTTTTTAAATGCATATATTACATTTTATTATTATACATCACATGACAACCATATACAGGAAAATAAATCATTATTCGAGTTCTAAAATTTTGTAAAAGAAAAAACAGCCACGGTAATATTGAACTGAAAAAAGGTGCGAAATCGGCAAAGTCCCAAAAAGTCGATTTTCATAAATAAAATTTTTTCGAGATAACATAAAATCTCGACGTTTCATGCATTTTAAAGATGTTTGGCATCAAAAATACGAATTCGATATCTGAAATTTCATGGGGTCCCCCCTTTGAAAAATTTTTGAGTTCCGGCTTATATGGGAATTTCATGTGTGACCGGACCGTTCAGTCTATATTTCCGGAACCATACAAGCGGTCCATGCGAAATTTTACAGACATCTGTGGGGATAATATAGCTATCATTTGGGACTAAGTTTGTGAAAATCGGCCCAACCATTTCCGAGAAACTGACATGAGTTTGCTAGTTATGAAAGATGGCCGCTTTTCCCGGGCACTTCCGGAACCGTCTATGGTGGTCAATGTAGTCAACGAAAGTTTGTTTGGCCGTCGGTGACCTAGAACTGCAAAGTTAAGTTATTTGAGAAACATTTTAGCGAAATTTTTACCTTTTTTGCTTCCATCGGGGTATCGGTTTGAATCACAATTTGCTATGTGATCGCACGCCATAACCCGTAACTCCGGAACCGGAAGTCGGTTGGGGATAAAATTTAATAGCCATTTACGGGGACGCAATACCTTTCATTTGAGGTCAAGTTTAGTCGAATCGGTCTAGCCATCTCCGAGAAACCGATGTGACTGTTACTCTGAATTTGGATACTTCCGCCGGGGCTTCCGGAACCGATGATGGTGGCCAATGTGACCAAAGAGACTTTGAATGGCTGTTAATGACCTAGTACTACAAATCGAAGCAGTTGTGGTCACATTTTGGAAAAAATTTCACCATTATACATTCATTGCAGAATTTCTTAAAATCGACGTTTTCTGCGTGATCGTACTCATCACCCTGTAATTCCGGAACCGGAAGTCGGATCCATTAGAAATTCAATAGCAGCCTATGGGAACGTTGCACCTTTCATTTGGGACTAAGTTTGTAAAAATCGGTTCATCCATCTCTGAGAAAAGTGAGTGAGATTGTGTTCGCGTACACACACACAGACGCACATACACACACACATACATACACACACACATGCATACACACACACAGACATTTGCCGAACTCGACGAACTGAATCGAATGGTATATGTCACTCGGCCCTCCGGGCCTCCGTTAAAAAGTCGGTTTTCAGAGCAATTGCAATACCTTTCTATTGAGAAAGGCAAAAACATAAAATAACATTCATTTCACATTATTGTCTCCTTAACTACTTAACAAAATAAAACCGCCAACTGGATATATTTTTAATGGTTGGATCTTTTGGCTGCTCTAAAAATGTCAAACGCATGTTTGCAACATCCTCAGTAGTTTAAACAGCCGTTTTTTATGAGCATTGCCGAAATGTTCCGTTTCCGCCACGTACTCAGATGCAGGCCGGTAATTTGCAGCTTCCGCTACGAACCTTAGTTTGCAGGTTAACTCGCTTAAAATAATTCTTAATGACTTTTCACTCATTATTAAGATCAGTATATCCATTGACATTATCTCATCGAGTAGTTGTGAAATGAATAAAAAGCACCAATTGTTATAAGCAATAAATACCCATTTTTTGACAGCTCATAAAATGGGTAAAGTTTTTTTTTACCCTGTTTATCTACCCGCATTTTTTTTTATTTCCTCGTTCTTTCCTTCTCTCTACACGCTTGATTCCAATTGCACATCAAAGCGTTACAGTAGAGCACGTTTGGATAAATTGAGATCTATTCAATCAATTCAGATCAAAGTTGTTTTTGTGAATTAGAAACAGAACTACAATAAGAATTGTTTTGATTCTTTTCTTTTTGCTTATCGCTAAGGGAATAACCATTTAATCCCTAATATAAATCGATAACATATTTTCACGAATGATTGCCCATATTTCTATTGTATCACACATCAAAGAAAGTAAATAACGGAAGAAAATTATTGTTTTTAGGGGATAGATCCAAACAAATGACAATTGGATATAGATCGTAAAATGCAATATTTCATGAACTTACTTACACTGGTCGTTAGCAAATTGAATCAGTTAGCAATTGAATGTTAACAGCTTAGAAATTAGCTCCACAAATACCCTAAGCTAAGAGTAAATAATTGATTTTAAATATGTGCAATGTTCCAATAAGAATAAAATCACATAAAACTTCTGAATACAAAATGTTTTGAAATTTATTGTGAACACAACGTTGATCAATATATTTATTTCTATTTTTGGCATAAATCGTTCCAATTTGCATTGATGCATTATAGAAATATATCTATATTCTGCCTGCCACAGTGCAAAAAAAAAATAAATATAACGCTCGGGAATATAAATGATCATTCTGTCAAAGTTTAATTTTCTGTTTGATCTTTGTTTACTTTTTATTTAAACCTCGCTGAAAAACGGGTATAATTTTAAACACTTTTACCGTTGTCTTCCGTTTTAATTCCACTATGGTGAAAAAAAGGCACTTTTCTGTTACAGATACGTATTTCGGCTACGACTTGCAGCCTTCTTCAGTGTATTGTATCAGAATCAGGAATTAAAACGGAAGATAACGGTAAAAGTGTTTAATATAACATTCCACTAAGTCGCTCAAAACAGTGCTTTTGTTAAAGTGTGTATAATTTTAATTCGCAGACCTTTATTGATAATTGATCTTTATTCCAAACTTGTGAAAATTCACTTGAAACGAAAATAAATGTTCTCCCCCACGTCGATAGGTATCATGTTCAATTAGAATGACACTCACAGTTCATTTTAAATTCAAATTGAAATATTTTAACCAATTTTTTAATCAAAGTATGAAATCTCGACAAACATATAATTCCGGCTTAAAAGCCAACTGTCAAATTTCTCTTTGAAAGGGAATTCCGGACAAACCGTTACTCGCCAATCACAGATGTTGGCAGTAAACAAAAGAGAAAAATTTCTCTTCCATTAACTGCTATGAACTGTGTTTATCCAGCGACGGTTTGTCCGGAATTTCCTTTCAAAGTGAATTTTGACAGTTGGGTTTTAACCAGTAATCATATTTTTGTCGAGAAATAACTATCACTGCACCAATTACAACCGATGGTTTAGCCACCTCTAACTCGACGAGCGCCTATTCAAACTGAATAAAAACATGCATACGTATATCAATTTATTTTCTTTTGTGCATATTATGTCACTGCAAAGTATTGCACATCATCGGCCAACATTCAACTATCCAGGACGTTAAAGTTCTATGTTCAGAAACATATCGGCAACAAGTTGACAAAATTGTTCTCAAACCCTATGAAACGAGATATTTGACGAAGAAAAGCTATTTTACTGCAAGAAAATATCGGAATGAATTTACTCATTTTCTTTAACTTGAATTTGTTGTATTTTAACATTGACGTGTAACGCAGATCAGAACGCAGCCATATAAATGACAGCATCGTTCGATTAAACCCTCTAAGAACGGTTGGTTTCAAAATCGTCCAATGAAGGACGTTCGTTGGAACAATTTCGACATCGTCCAAATAACCGTTCAACGAACGTCCATCGTTGGACCCGTGTTGAACGATTTTGAAACAATTTTTTGGACGTCTCAGTGGGAAGCTTACCAAATATTTTAGGCCGGTTTAAAAGTTAGTCCGGTTTAAAAACAGTTAGTACGGCTTTGTGCTTACGGATATAGGTGGATTAAAACAGGTTTTTAATTATAACATTGTTTAATTTTGGAATATTAATTTTTTTTAATTTTTGTGGTTGTTCGTTGTTGTTATTGGAATTCTCTAATCTCAAAATTTTCAAATTTTTGATTACAGATATCTTGAATTTTAGATATTTTTAGCAAGCAATTTATATATTTTTGTTTCTTCTGTCATTTATTTTCAAAAAACTATAAATTTTTCGCTCTCAACGTCTTGTATTTCTGATTTTTATAATGTACATAATTTATCCTGTTTTAGAATTTCGTTCAGTTTTTGAATTTATAAATTATTGAATATATCATTCCTCAGTTGTGCTTAATAACACTAGTAACAGTGACGTAGTGCTCTGCCAGTGATGTTATGCAGCAAAGCTAGCGTTGTATGGCTGGACCACATAGTCGCAGCGAAGGATACCAAGCTTCACAAAGCCGCTGACGGTCCACCTGAAGAGGTGTTATCAAACCCGCCGGCGGATGTGCAAACCAACCTGTGATTCACTTATTTGTCCGGTTTACTCCACAGTTTATAGAGAACAATTGCGCAAAGAGTGAAGTCAAAAAAGTCTACCTATCGTGCACAATTGGAATCCGTCTTTGTAGCAATTTTACTCGATAAGTAGACTTTTTTGGCTTCACTCTCTGTACACTCTTTGCGCCCCTTTATACTAACGCCTTCGGTTTACTCAAATATACTCAGTCAAACCGATTCCGAAACCGGTTCGGTATCTTGAATGAATTCAATAAGGATTTCGACTTAGCTCAAATGCAATAACCTATTCTGACTCAGTAGGTTTCGGAATCGGTTGTTGCCTTTCAACTGGATTCCATATTGAATTCATTCAGGATTCTGAATCAAATTGCGAATGGTTTGACCAGGTACCGGGTAAGCCGACTGAGCGGTATCGACTTGATCTGCAGTAACTTGGTATCCACAAAAACGCACTGTGATTGTGCCTAAGCATATCATTTATACAAAATATCAAAGTACTACATCCGTAGCAACGTTACATTGCATTTATGTGCGTTATTCATCTTCACTGCCGCTTACTCGGCTTTAAACTAGCCTTAACCCATATTTGAGTAAACCAGGCGAACGAATGGGTCACAGATTTGATTGCACTTCCGACGGATGATTTACAAACACGTTCTCCAGCGGAAACTTGGCCTCAGCTGTGTGGCCAAGCTGCATCACACTAACTTTGCTGCATAACATCACTTGGCAGAGCATTGTATAACTGTTACTAATGTTAATAAGTACAACTGAAAAATCAAACAATTAAACAACTAGAAAATTCAAAAACTGCAGTCAAAATTCCGAAACAAATTATGCAGAAATTATCCACACAAATCCAGAAATACAAAACTTTAAGAACTTTTTTTCAGATTAACTAATATTAAATGTATTTTGTAAAACATTTTCAATTTTTCCTGAATAATATTTCTAAATCGATGAAAGGAGTATGAGCTGTCATTAAACGTCAAATTTTGACGTTTACAGACAGCTTTTACACGTTTCATCGATTTAGAACAACTTTGAATTATTTGTTACTCTATGGGAGGCGGGATGCCCCACCCGAAGGTACCATCCGCCGGCAGGCATGCTGGCGACCGGATGGTGTGCGAACGGCAGGCAAAAGGCATGCGAATGGCGGGGCTAATATTCATAGCAAAGAACGCAGCCATCCGCCTGGTTGTTGCATCTGAGCCTGCATTTCGTTCGCCCGTCACTTGTCGGCATGTATTGAGGCGATCGGTGTTGGCAGGTGGGGCATCTCGCCTCCGGTTAGCTATCCATCTGCCGTGGTAATGTGGGATTCCTTCTCTCTACACGCTTGATTCGAATTGCATATCAAAGGGTTACAGTAGAGCACGTTTGGATAAATTTAGATCTATTCAATCAATTCAGATCAAAGTTGTTTTTGTGAATTAGAAACAGAACTACAATAAGAATTGTTTTGATTCTTTTCTTTTTGCTTATCGCTAAGAGAATAAGCGGGACCATTTAATTCGTTAATGTTAATGTTAATTTCACGAATGATTGCCCATATATCTATTGTATCACACATCGAAGAAAGTAATTAACGGAAGAAAATTATTGTTTTTAGTGGAAAGATCCAAACAAATGACAATTGGATATAGATCGTAAAATGCAATATTTTATGAATTTACTTACACTGGTCGTTAGCAAATTGAATCAGATTGTTAACAGCTTAGAAATTAGCTCCACAAATACCCTAAGCTAAGAGTAAATAATTGAATTCAAATATGTGCAATGTTCCAATAAGAATAAAATCACATAAAACTTCTGAATACAAAATGTTTTGAAATTTATTGTGAACACAACGGTGATCAATATATTTATTTCAATTTTTGGCATAAATCGTTCCAATTTGCATTGATGCATTATAGAAATATATCTATATTGTCTGCCACAGTGCAAAAAAAAAAAAATAAATATAACACTCGATCACACACAATGATCATTCTGTCAAAGTTTAATTTTCTGTTTGATCTGTGTTTACTTTTTATTTAAATCTCGCCGAAAAACGCGTATAATTTTAATTCGCAGACCTTCATTGATAATTGATCTTTATTCCAAACTTGTGAAAATTCACTTGAAACGAAAATAAATGCTCTCCCCCACGTCGATAGGTATCATCAGTGGTGCAAATTTTCATTTTCAAATGCCAACTTTCAGTTCAATCAAACTCAACCATGATTCAAATTCACCATTCATTCACCAACCAAAGCTGTCATCTGCTCTGTAGAGGCCAGTTTAGGTTAAATGTCGTCATGTTTTGCGTTTTCAAGCTTACATGGACAGTAAGAACTATGTTCAGAGTAGTTTTGCTTGAAAAACCTAGTCAATACCTCAGTAAAGAGATATTCACAGGGTCAATGAAATTGAAAATTAATGGAAAATGATTGAACAGGTCGGCTGTTTGAATGAATAATGGAAACGAACAACTGCGAATTGAACATAGTAGGGCATGATTTGAGAATTTTTCCTTCTTCAAGTTCAAAACAAACTGTTGAAAATTAGCAGCTCTGGGTATCATATTCAATTAGAATGGCACTCACAGTTCATTTTAAATTCAAATTGAAATATTTTAACCATTTTTTTAATCAAAATATGAAATTTCGACAAACATATAATTCCGGCTTAAAAGCCAACTGTCAAAATTCTCTTTGAAAGGGAATTCCGGACAAACCGTTACTCGCCAATCACCGATGTTGGCAGTAAACAAAAGAGAAAAAATTTCTCTTCCATTAACTGCTATGAACTGTGTTTATCCAGTGACGGTTTGTCCGGAATTTCCTTTCAAAGAGAATTTTGACAGTTGGGCTTTAACCAGTAATCATATTTTTGTCGAGAAATAACTATCATGGCACCAATTACAACCGATGGTTTAGCCACCTCTAACTCGACGAGCGCCTATTCAAACTGAATAAAAACATGCATATGTATATCAATTTATTTTCTTTTGTGCACATCATCGGCCAACTTTCAACTATCCAACACGTTAAAGTTCTATGTTCAGAAACATATCGGCAACAAGTTGACAAAATTGTTCTCAAACCCTATGGAACGAGATATTTGACGAAAAAAGCTGTTCTACTGCAAGAAAATATCGGAATGAATTTACTCATTTTTGCCTTTCTCATATAGAAAGGTTATGCAATCACCCTGAAAAACGTCAACCTAATCCCGGCCCGGAGGGCCGAAGGTCGTATCCCATTCGACTCAGTTCGTCGAGGTAGGGTCCAATCTACCACACGGGGTGCACTGGGGGCGTGTCGGACTCGAATGGTGACCAGCCATTAATACCGACTAAACTCCATTGGGCTCCGCCATCATTCCTCCCAGGAACTACCTCTCGGTATTACTTCTGGGGGGATGGCTGTACTAAATGTACTCATTCACTCTCACTCACGCGATCATACATCCTGTATGAGGCTTACTTGGGTGCTCTCTCAATCACACTTTGATTCACTCTCAAACACTCCCACATGAGGCTGACTTTTGTGCTCACCTATTACGTTCCATGCGAGGCTGACTTGTGTGCTCACCTTGCTCATTCCTTGCTAGGCTTACTTTTGTGCTCGCCCTACCCATCCATGTGAGGCTGACTTGGGTGCTCACCCTATCACCTGATTCACTCTCAATCGTGCCACTCTATTGTACCTTTGTCACTCCCTCTGGCATCCCATGTGGGACATTTTTCTTAGGCCCCACTTCTGACATACCTTGCGAGGCTGACTTTTGTGCTCACCTTTTTCATTCCTTGCTAGGCTGACTTTTGTGCTAGCCTCTACCAACCTGTGAGGCTGACTTTTATGCTCACCCTTAACATGCAGTGTGAGACTGACTTGGATGCTCACCCTTTCACTCCTCTGCCACGCCATGAGGCATCGATAGCTTAGTTCCAACATACTACGCTACGACCCTCCCGTCTTGGCATGAGGCAGTCCACTTATACGCCTATACACTCACTCTTCTGTCTTGCTTCGGGGTGGCTGGGTTTACCCCTTACGCGGTTGCCATTCGCTGCGCCAACCTACCTCGGCATGAACAGACCATTCACTCTCTTATTTTGCGCTTGGCCTTTTTCGCTCCAACTAACCAATCACTAGTTAGCCGTGCCCGTCGTCTGTTGCTCGGTTCGCCAGATTACCTGTAGCCTACTGGCAATCTGGATGGTAGCAGCCGAGACTGCGTTCCACTTCTCCACCGTTTGACACATCCGCTGAATAAGGGTATCCGGGGTTGTGTCCCAGCCACAGACGTCAAGCATTGCTCTTCTTTCGACGTCGAACCGATGACATACGAACAGTATGTGTTCGGCAGTTTCATCTACACCTGGGCAGTCCGGGCAGACTGGGACCTCCGCGTGTCCGAACCTGTGGAGGTACTGACGGAAACAGCCATGGCCTGACAGGAATTGTGTCAGGTGGAAGTGAACTTCCCCATGGGGTCTTCCCATCCAGCTCGATATGCTAGGTATCAGCCGGTGGGTCCACCTACCTTTCGAGGAGTTGTCCCACTCACGCTGCCATCTGGCGACCGAGGTCACCCTGGTGCGCTCGCGGGCTCCCCTATTTCCACGTAACTCAAAGCACTCCTCATCTTCCCGAATGACCAGCCCGACTGGCATCATGCTCGCTATCATGCAGGATGCATCGTGTGATACCGTGCGGTAGGCAGATATCACTCTGAGGCACATCACGCGGTAGGTGCTCTCCAGTTTCTGTAGGTAACTGGTTACCCTCAGTGCTCTTGACCATGACGGGCCGCCGTACCTGAGGATAGATACGGCAACGCCTGCCAGTAACCTACGTCTACTGGCGCACACCTTTGAGCTGTTGGACATCATTCTCGATAGTGCCGCAACAGCAGTCGACGCTCTCTTGCACGTATAATCGACATGGCTGCCGAAGGTCAGCTTGTCGTCTATAATGACTCCGAGAGACTTCAGACTTCGCTGTGAAGTGATCGCGACTTCTCCCACATGGATAACTGCATGTTGTGCCGACTTGCGGTTGTTGACGATAACTACCTCCGTCTTATGATGAGCGAGCTCCAGGCCTCTCGCGCTCATCCATTCCTCCACCGTGCTAATCGCGTGTTCTGCGGTTAGTTCTACCTCAGGAATTGACTCCCCGTAGACCTCCAAGGTTACGTCGTCGGCAAAGCCGACGATCTTGACCCCAGGAGGGAACTTCAGTCTCAGAACCCCGTCATACATGAGGTTCCATAGCACCGGGCCTAGGATCGAGCCCTGCGGGACTCCGGCGGTAATCGGAACCCTTTTCTGACCGGCATCGGTCTCGTATAGCAGTACGCGGTTCTGGAAGTAACTTTCCAGGATCCGGTACAGACCCACCGGTAGGCTAAGCCGGTGTAACGAGAGCGCGATGGCATCCCAGCTTGCGCTGTTAAATGCGTTCTTCACGTCAAGTGTCACTAACGCACAGTATCGAATACCTCGCCTTTTTCGTTGGATCGCTATCTCGGCAGTATTTATCACTGAGTTGAGAGCGTCCACTGTGGACTTACCCTTCCGAAAGCCAAACTGGTTGCTTGACAGACCGTCCGTACCTTCCGCGTACGGGGTGAGCCTGTTGAGGATGATCCTCTCAAGCAGTTTGCCAGTCGTGTCGATCAGACAGATTGGTCTGTACGCCGATGGGTCGCCTGGCGGCTTCCCGGGCTTCGGCAACAGCACCAGTTTCTGCCTTTTCCATCTATCGGGGAAACGGCACTCGTCAAGGCATCTCTGCATAGCTAGCCTGAACATGTTCGGGTTCGCTATGATCGCTGCCTTGAGAGCGTTGTTTGGAACTCCATCCGGCCCTGGAGCTTTGTTCATTGCTAGGGATTTAGCCACTGCGAGTAGTTCTTCATTCGTCACTGGAGCCACCATTTCGACCGTGCCCGCATTGTCTCGTAGTGCAGGTGGCCAGGGGCTTGTGGCTCGAGACGGGAAGAGTACTTCGATAATCGTTGCCAACCGGTCTGGAGACCGTTCTGGGGGTGAGGAGCCCCCTTTGGTCTTGGCCATCACAATCCGGTAGGCGTCACCCCACGGATTCGCGTTGGCACTCTCACACAGGTTGTCGAAACACGCTCTCTTGCTGCTTTTAATAGCCTTGGTAAGGGCTAATTTCGCAGCTCGAAACACTTCACGGCGGTTCTCTCTTGCATCCTCGGTGCGAGCTCTTTGCATCCTACGTCTAGCTCTGAGACAGGCTGACCGTAGAGCTGCAATCTCGGCACTCCACCAGTATACCGGGCATCTACCGTTTCTTGGCAGTGTTTTTCTCGGCATAGTGGCGTCGCACGCGCGTGATAGAACAGCTACCAGCGCATCCCCGCTTAGACTGGCGGTTTTGGCCTCTAGTCCCAGGGCCGCGGTGAAAGCTTCGCTGTCGAAGTGATTGGACTTCCACCCGCGTACCTGACAGGGATCTCCCGCCCTCGGATGCTGCACACCATAGTTGATCTTAAAGCGGATTGCTAAATGATCGCTATGGGTGTAGCCTTCGTCTACCCTCCATTCCATGCCTGGAGCCAGACTCGGGCTGGCAAAGGTCAAATCAATCTACGCCTCCACTCCGTTTCTACGGAATGTACTAGCGGAGCCATCATTAGCTAGCACAGTATCGAGTTTCGCAAACGCTTCCATTAGCGCTTGACCCCTGCTATTTGTACAGCGGCTGCCCCACTCCACTGCCCAAGCGTTGAAGTCTCCCGCTATTACTACCGGTTTCCGGCCCACTAGGTCCGACGAGAGCCTGTCGATCATCTGGTAGAACTGTTCTATTGGCCACCTTGGTGGGGCGTAGCAGCTGCAATAGAACACACCATTGATCTTGGCAATTGCCACACCCTCGGCGGAGGGGTGTATTACCTCTTGAACCGGGAACCGTCCCGTTGTACAGATTGCCACCATTCCAGATCCGTCCGACACCCAATTGCCGTTGCCGGCAGGGATGCTGTACGGGTCTGATAAGAGGGCGACATCTGTCCTCGACTCCGAGACCGACTGCCACAGCAGCTGTTGGGCTGCTGCACAATGGTTAAGATTTAGCTGTGTGACTCTCACGGCTTCTTCTTATTTAACTCGCCGAAGGGACACGAAGGTCCGCCCATAGCATGTTTATGGGCTTGCTTCTTAGCGGTGCAGATAAGGCACTTATATGCCTTAGTGCACCCCCGCTCTTTATGCCCCTCCTCGCCGCAGCGAATGTGTGTGTGTATGTATGTATGCGTGTGTATGTGTGTGTGTATGTATGTGCGTATGTGTCAAATAATGTCACTCATTTTTCTCAGAGATGGCTGGACCGATTTGCCCAAACTTAGTCTCAAATGAAAGGTGCAACCTTCCCATCGGCTGCTATTGAATTTTGTATCGATCGGAATTCTGGTTCCGGAATTACGGGTTTCAGAGTGCGGCCACACAGAAATTTCTTATATAAACTATAGGAAAAATTAAAAATAGAATTTTTATTTTTGATGCTAAATGTGTTCAAGGTGCATGAAACGTCGAGATTTGATGCAAGCTCGAAAAAAAATTTGACGACGATTCACTTTTTTGGATTTTGGCACATTTTTGCCTTTCTCATATAGAAAGGTTATGCAATCACTCCGAAAAACGTCAACCTAATCCCGGCCCGGAGGGCCGAGTGTCATATCCCATTCGACTCAGTTCGTCGAGATCGGAAAAAGTCTGTATGTGTGTATGTATGTGTGTGTGTATGTGTGTGTGTATGTGCGTATGTGTCAAATAATGTCACTCATTTTTCTCAGAGATGGCTAGACCGATTTGCCCAAACTTAGTCTCAAATGAAAGGTGCAACCTTCCCATCGGCTGCTATTGAATTTTGGATCGATCGGAATTCTGGTTCCGGAATTACGGGTTTCAGAGTGCGGCCACACAGAAATTTCTCATATAAACTATAGGAAAAATTAAAAATAGAATTTTTATTTTTGATGCTAAATGTGTTCAAGGTGCATGAAACGTCGAGATTTGATACAAACTCGAAAAAAAATTTAACGACTATTCACTTTTTTGGATTTTGGCACATTTTTGCCTTTCTCATATAGAAAGGTTATGCAATCACTCTGAAAAACGTCAACCTAAACCCGGCCCGGAGGGCCGAGTGTCATATCCCATTCGACTCAGTTCGTCGAGATCGGAAAAAGTCTGTATGTGTGTGTATGTATGTATGTGCGTGTATGTGTGTGTATGTATGTGTGTATGTGTCAAATAATGTCACTCATTTTTCTCAGATATGGCTGGACCGATTTGCCCAAACTTAGTCTCAAATGAAAGGTGCAACCTTCCCATCGGCTGCTATTGAATTTTGTATCGATCGGAATTCTGGTTCCGGAATTACGGGTTTCAGAGTGCGGCCACACAGAAATTTCTCATATAAACTATAGGAAAAATTAAAAATAGAATTTTTATTTTTGATGCTAAATGTGTTGAAGGTGCATGAAACGTCGAGATTTGATGCAAACTCGAAAAAAAATTTGACGACGATTCACTTTTTTGGATTTTGGCACATTTTTGCCTTTCTCATATAGAAAGGTTATGCAATCACTCTGAAAAACGTCAACCTAATCCCGGCCCGGAGGGCCGAGTGTCATATCCCATTCGACTCAGTTCGTAGAGATCGGAAAAAGTCTGTATGTGTGTGTGTATGTATGTATGCGTGTGTATGTGTGTGTATGTATGTGCGTATGTGTCAAATAATGTCACTCATTTTTCTCAGAGATGGTTGGACCGATTTGCCCAAACTTAGTCTCAAATGAAAGGTGCAACCTTCCCATCGGCTGCTATTGAATTTTGGATCGATCGGAATTCTGGTTCCGGAATTACGGGTTTCAGAGTGCGGCCACACAGAAATTTCTCATATAAACTATAGGAAAAATTAATAATAGAATTTTTATGTTTGATGTTAAATGTGTTCAAGGTGCATGAAACGTCGAGATTTGATGCAAGCTCGAAAAAAAAATTGACGACGATTCACTTTTTTGGATTTTGGCACATTTTAACCTTTCTCATATAGAAAGGTTATGCAATCACTCCGAAAAACGTCAACCTAATCCCGGCCCGGAGGGCCGAGTGTCATATCCCATTCGACTCAGTTCGTCGAGATCGGAAAAAGTCTGTATGTATGTGTGTATGTGTGTGTATGTGTGTGTATGTATGTGCGTATGTGTCAAATAATGTCACTCATTTTTCTCAGAGATGGCTGGACCGATTTGCCCAAACTTAGTCTCAAATGTAAGGTGCAACCTTCCCATCGGCTGCTATTGAATTTTGGATCGATCGGAATTCTGGTTCCGGAATTACGGGTTTCAGAGTGCGGCCACACAGAAATTTCTCATATAAACTATAGGAAAAATTAAAAACAGAATTTTTATTTTTGATGCTAAATGTGTTCAAGGTGCATGAAACGTCGAGATTTGATACAAACTCGAAAAAAAATTTAACGACGATTCACTTTTTTGGATTTTGGCACATTTTAACCTTTCTCATATAGAGGTTATGCAATCACTTATGAAAAACTTATGAAAAACGTCAACCTAATCCCGGCCAAATTTTTTTTTCGACTCGCGTAAGGTTTCTGGATTTTAACAGGGGCGTAGTTGATGGTTTACGGAGAGGGGTTTCCCCCCCTCCTCTACTGTTCACTCCCCTCCTTTAAAAATCGCCTTAAATCAGCCCTCAGACCACCACCCCATCCAGCCCTCATACCCCTCCCTTTCAACTCCATCATCTTTAAACCACCACTATATCACAAAGCATACCAATTTAAGCTGGGGAGTCGTTCGTTCATGGGACTTTCGTCCTCCTCACATACCCACCCCCGCATGACAAAATGAGTTAGCAAGCAGAAAGCATTGATCTAATGCTGATTAGGCTAATGGAGTATGATATTTCTAAAGAAAATTTTCAATAGGACGTAAGTAACATTGAGAGCCTCTCTTTGTTTACTTTCTCTTTCGTTTATTACGACGTCATTATAACACTTTGTACTAATTTTGCAGTACATATCGAAAGCCGACGGTTTTTACTACAATATTATGCAAAGAGTAGAGTAGTAAATGTTGAAATGGCCGAATAATGAACAGAAGAGAAAGACCTCAAAGAGAATCTCTCATTATTACTTACGTCCTATTGAAAATTTTCTCTAGATTTTTTTTGTTTCAAGTGTTTCACCGTCGACACGTAGCTCATCAAGTTCATGGCTGGCATGCCATTGTGTATAAGTGCAAAGTGTACTAAGAATGTAATGGACATTTCCACAAGTATGTTGAACATAAAAAGCCTCCGTGCCATAGTTTAGAGAAATGAGAAAGGCACAATTGCACCGCTAGGTGGATTAAAACAGGTTTTTTAACTTGAATTTGTTGTTTTTAAACGTTGACGTGTAACGCAGATCAGAACACAGCCATATAAATGACAGCATCGTTTGATTAAAGCTTACCAAATATTTTAGGCCGGTTTAAAAGTTAGTCCGGTTTAAAAACAGTTAGTACGGCTTTGTGCTTACGGCTATTATTAGATCGTTATCGATCGAGTTAATAATAGTATTGACATCCTTTTTGGGGTAAAACAGAGCTGTGTCATCAGCAAACAGTCTAGGAGTTCCAGTACTAAGAATGTAATGGACATTTCCACAAGTATGTTGAACATAAAAAGCCTCCGTGCCATAGTTTAGAGAAATGAGAAAGGCACAATTGCACCGCTAGGTGGATTAAAACAGGTTTTTTAACTTGAATTTGTTGTTTTTAAACGTTGACGTGTAACACAGATCAGAACACAGCCATATAAATGACAGCATCGTTTGATTAAAGCTTACCAAATATTTTAGGCCGGTTTAAAAGTTAGTCCGGTTTAAAAACAGTTAGTACGGCTTTGTGCTTACGGCTATTATTAGATCGTTATCGATCGAGTTAATAATAGTATTGACATCCTTTTTGGGGTAAAACAGAGCTGTGTCATCAGCAAACAGTCTAGGAGTCCAGTAAGCCTCAAGTTACCTAGGTCATTAATATACAACAGAAATAACAAAGGTCCTATATTACTACCTTGAGGGACACCGATTCCAAAGGGAGCAAGGCTACTACGTTCACCATCCACAGATACAAATTGCTTTCTATTCGTCAGGTAACTATGAATAACAGAATGAGCAATGCCCCTGATACCGTAGCATTCAAGCTTGGCCAGCAGTATTGTGTGGTCCAAAGTGTCAAATGCTTTTTTAAGGTCTAGGAATAGAGCACCAACAATGTTTTTACGATCCACTTCGCTCATTATTAGATCAACTAATTCAATTATAGCAGTTTGGGTGCTAGAGCCTTGTCTAAACCCATACTGAAATCTATAGAGGACGCTGTGTTTGTTCAAAAATTCTAATAATCTAGCAACAAATAGTTTTTCGAGGATTTTGTTGAAAACGGACAGTGTAGATATAGGACGATAATTATTACAATCACAACAGTTACCTGATTTAAAAACAGGGATGACTTTAGCCACTTTGAGACAGTCAGGGTAATAACCAGATTGAACAATTATGTTGAAACATTGAGAAAGGATTCTAGAAAAAGCGCAAGAATTTCCTTTTAACATATTGACAGGAATGTTATCAGGGCCACTACTCTTCTTATTATCTAGGCTATGTATCACCATAATTACTTCGTTTGTTCATGAAGGACGTAAAAATATTAACTCACGGACGCGACGAACATTACTTTGAGGTGGTGGGGATATCATTTGACAGTTTTTGCCCTATACTAGAGAAGAAGACATTAAAAGTCTCACTGACTTCTGCATTATTGTTGGTTTTAAACCGTAGACAATTATTATTACAATGTATATATATATATATATATATATATATATATATATATATATATATATATATATATATATATATATATATATATATATATATATATATATATATATATATATATATATATATATATATATATATATATATATATATATATATATATATATATATATATATATATATATATATATATATATATATATATATATATATATATATATATATATATATATATATATATATGGGTCATTCCACGCGAAGTGATTAAAAAAAGATGCAAACTTGAAATCGACCTTCACGGATTTGAACAAAATTTGGAGGAATTGTTCATCTAGGGCCAATATATAAAAACCCAAATTTTTGTGTCAATTGAACCACCCCTCGGGTCATGGGAGCACCCCCCCGTTTTGGAAAATTGCCAAAACCCTTGATTTTCTTTTGATCATATCTCCAGTTCTCAGGATGCGCTCATATTATATTGGGATGATAAGTGTTTTTTATGTAAAAATGTCTGAGGAACGCGATGGCATTAAAATTTTCAAAATTTAAATATACGTGTTGAGAGAAAAATTAACTTTTAATATTTAACTGAAAAAATTGCATAGTTGGCAACACTGTCGGCAAATAATAATATTTTTATAGACTTCTTGAACAATTTTCTTCAAAAGCCATCTTGTGGTTTGATTCTAGAGTAAATAGGACCGGAGATATGATCAAAAGAAAATCAAGGGTTTTGGCAATTTTCCAAAACGGGGGGTGCTCCCATGACCCGAGGGGTGGTTCAATTGTCACAAAAATTTGGGTTTTTATATATTGGCCCTAGATGAACAATTCCTCTAAATTTTGTTCAAATCTGTGGAGGTCGATTACACGTGCCTTGATCACTTCGCATGGAATGACTCATATATAAATATATATATATATATATATATATATATATATATATATATATATATATATATATATATATATATATATATATATATATATATATATATATATATATATATATATATATATATATATATATATATATATATATATATATATATATATATATATATATATATATATATATATATATATATATATATATATATATTGGATTATAGAGGTTTTAACCTAACAACACTTTATTTTTTGACTAACAATATATTTCTACGAACACAACTCAATGCAATTTATTCCTAATATAAATTACACTTAAAATTAATCGATTTAAAATTCCGATGAGCGGGCCTCGACCCGTGCTAGTCCGTGACCTGGTTTAATTCCAACTGCTGCTACTGATCCGAGAATGTCATAAGGCCATTGTCGTGACCGGTGCTGTTGAAACACAATTTGCGTCCGTTCTCGTCAACTTCGATCCAAAATCTGGAGCTTGGTTGTCTGTCACAACAATCAAGGCTTGCTCATCTAAAATCGATTAGTTAATAATATTTTTTCATTTCTACTCGTTTATATCCTACATCTTCCTCCTCTTCCTTTTGTGACTGTGAATTAAGGATGCAACATCTGTTTAATAACGTTTTTGTGTGACAGTGATACAAATTTTAATAATGCGAAAAATTCCGACTAATATAAACGATGCAAGCAATTCCATATGAAATTTTTGATGTTCGCTAATTGATCGCTAATTATACCTTTCATTTTATAGTACACATTTTGCATTCTTTATGTTTTAGTATTATTTGGACATTATTATTAACATTTTAATTCACATTGTATTCTTTTTTCTCTTCATTAATATGTACTTTTCATTTTTAGTTTTTAGTATTCACCCTTTATTTTACTCTTTATCATTTACTCTTTAAACTTTAGGCCTCACTATACGCTTTTTTCCTTTACTTTACTCATTACTCGTTACTCTTTGTTCTACTTTGTTCACTCTTTACTCTTTGTTTTTTTAATGTAGAATACATTTAAGCTTTCAATATAGGGGTCCCGTTTCAAAATATCGGCTGCGGCGCCGCGTCAGATTTTGAACGTTAATAACTTTTATCATACTTAACAGAATTTGATTTTTAGGCCAATTTGTTGCAAATATGTTCCTCTATGCTGTATTAAAATTTGAAGTATGTATAACATGCACTAATAACAAAAAATTGTGTTTTGAAAAATCTTTCGAAAACGACTCGGAAAAGTGAAAATTTTCAGCCCATCCCGCACAGAGCCGTCAAAATGGTGGACCAACCGAACAATAAAATAATGAAAAGTTTATATATAGGTCCACTACATGTTTGTTTTATGATTATTCACATTGGGTTGCTTGACGAGAGCAGTTGGTGGGGGAAAGACGGCATATTCCTTTGGTTAGGCCATTAGAAGCCGGACGGAAAGGAAAGGCTCATGCACGGCACGAGAACGAGCGAGAAAGCGATAGTAGTGCATATTAGCGCGATTATATAAATATCTGTCGGTCGGTTTTTCTCATCATTCGTATTCGTTCAAGCACTAGCAAGCAGCCAGTCCACCGAAGGAAAGCAGTTGGCGATGACGACGGCGGAAAAAGTGCCCCAGCTACTGGTGACTCATCGCAACCCGATCAGGAACTGTCGCCCTGCAAGAATTTCGCCCCAACTAAAGGGCAACAGAGTAGGCTATCGTTCCAGCGTCTGGGTCGTGAGATTGTGCAGGACTGCAAAATCGAGCCACGCTTACAAAGCTCAGTCGTGATGATGCCCCGAGAAGCCAACGATGCCTACTTGGTCGGTTTGTTCGAGGATGCAAAATAGTGCTTTGTGGCTCACCGTGTCCGCGGGGAGTGCGTCTGAATTATGCTCCCGCAATAAAACAATAAACGGTTCTTTACAGGACCAATTAATTGTGTTGTAATAAGAGTTAAACTGAAATTTACATTTTATGGTGTATAACAAATAATTTTCAGAAAGCTATATAAAAACCTGTTTTAATCCACCTAGCGGTGCAATTGTGCCTTTCTCATTTCTCTAAACTATGGCACGGAGGCTTTTTATGTTCAACATAATTGTGGAAATGTCCTACGGTGTCGACGGTGAAACACTTGAAACAAAAAAATATCATACTCCATTAGCCTAATCAGCATTAGATCAATGTTATCTGCTTGCTAACTCATTTTGTCATGCGGGGATGGGTATGTGAGGAGGGCGAAAGTCCCATGAACGAACGACTCCCCAGCATAAATTGCTATGCTTGGTAATATAGTGGTGGTTTAAAGATGATGGGGTTGAAAGGGAGGGGTATGAGGTGGCCGGGATTAGGTTGACGTTTTTCAGAGTGATTGCATAACCTTTCTATATGAGAAAGGCAAAAATGTGCAAAATCCAAAAAAGTGAATCTTCGTCAAATTTTTTTCGTGTTTGCATCAAATCTCGACGTTTTATGCACCTTGAATACATTTAGCATCAAAAATAAAAATTCTATTTTTAATTTTTCCTATAGTTTTTATGAGAAATTTCTGTGTGGCCGCACTCTGAAACCCGTAATTCCGGAACCATAATTCCGATCGATCCAAAATTCAATAGCAGCCGATGGGAAGGTTACACCTTTCATTTGAGACTAAGTTTGGGTAAATCGGTCCAGCCATCTCTGAGAAAAATGAATGACATTATTTGACACATGCGCACATACATACACACACACACATACAGACTTTTTCCGATCTCGACGAACTGAGTCGAATGGGATATGACACTCGGCCCTCCGGGCCGGGATTAGGTTGACGTTTTTCAGAGTGATTGCATAACCTTTATATATGAGAAAGGCAAAAATGTGCAAAATCCAAAAAAGTGAATCTTCGTCAAATTTTTTTCGTGTTTGCATCAAATCTCGACGTTTTATGCACCTTGAATACATTTAGCATCAAAAATAAAAATTCTATTTTTAATTTTTCCTATAGTTTTTATGAGAAATTTCTGTGTGGCCGCACTCTGAAACCCGTAATTCCGGAACCAGAATTCCGATCGATCCAAAATTCAATAGCAGCCGATGGGAAGGTTACACCTTTCATTTGAGACTAAGTTTGGGCAAATCGGTCCAGCCATCTCTGAGAAAAATGAGTGACATTATTTGACACATACGCACATACATACACACACATACACACACACATACATACACACATACACACACACATACAGACTTTTTCCGATCTCGACGAACTGAGTCGAATGGGATATGACACTCGGCCCTCCGGGCCGGGATTAGGTTGACGTTTTTCAGAGTGATTGCATAACCTTTCTATATGAGAAAGGCAAAAATGTGCAAAATCCAAAAAAGTTAATCTTCGTCAAATTTTTTTCGTGTTTGCATCAAATCTCGACGTTTTATGCACCTTGAATACATTTAGCATCAAAAATAAAAATTCTATTTTTAATTTTTCCTATAGTTTTTATGAGAAATTTCTGTGTGGCCGCACTCTGAAACCCGTAATTCCGGAACCAGAATTCCGATCGATCCAAAATTCAATAGCAGCCGATGGGAAGGTTACACCTTTCATTTGAGACTAAGTTTGGGCAAATCGGTCCAGCCATCTCTGAGAAAAATGAGTGACATTATTTGACACATACGCACATACATACACACACACACACATGCAGACTTTTTCCGATCTCGACGAACTGAGTCGAATGGGATATGACACTCGGCCCTCCGGGCCGGGATTAGGTTGACGTTTTTCAGAGTGATTGCATAACCTTTCTATATGAGAAAGGCAAAAATGAGCAAAATCCAAAAAAGTGAATCTTCGTCAAATTTTTTTCGTGTTTGCATCAAATCTCGACGTTTTATGCCCTTGAATACATTTAGCATCAAAAAAAAAAAATTCTATTTTTAATTTTTCCTATAGTTTTTATGAGAAATTTCTGTGTGGCCGCACTCTGAAACCCGTAATTCCGGAACCAGAATTCCGATCGATCCAAAATTCAATAGCAGCCGATGGGAAGGTTACACCTTTCATTTGAGACTAAGTTTGGGCAAATCGGTCCAGCCATCTCTGAGAAAAATGAGTGACATTATTTGACACATACGCACATACATACACACACACACATACACACACATACACACACATACATACACACATACACACACACATAGACTTTTTCCGATCTCGACGAACTGAGTCGAATGGGATATGACACTCGGCCCTCCGGGCCGGGATTAGGTTGACGTTTTTCAGAGTGATTGCATAACCTTTCTATATGAGAAAGGCAAAAATGTGCAAAATCCAAAAAAGTGAATCTTCGTCAAATTTTTTTCGTGTTTGCATCAAATCTCGACGTTTTATGCACCTTCAATACATTTAGCATCAAAAATAAAAATTCTATTTTTAATTTTTCCTATAGTTTTTATGAGAAATTTCTGTGTGGCCGCACTCTGAAACCCGTAATTCCGGAACCAGAATTCCGATCGATCCAAAATTCAATAGCAGCCGATGGGAAGGTTACACCTTTCATTTGAGACTAAGTTTGGGCAAATCGGTCCAGCCATCTCTGAGAAAAATGAGTGACATTATTTGACACATACGCACATACATACACACACATACATACACACACACATACACACACATATACATACACACATACACACACACATACAGACTTTTTCCGATCTCGACGAACTGAGTCGAATGGGATATGACACTCGGCCCTCCGGGCCGGGATTAGGTTGACGTTTTTCAGAGTGATTGCATAACCTTTCTATATGAGAAAGGCAAAAATACGATGTGTGGAAAGAAAGAAAGAGAATTTAAATTATCCTCTCTTGCTCGTTTTCGTGCACTGCTTTTCCTTTCCTTTCTGCTGCTACTACCATCATAACTAAAACGAATGTGCGTGTTCCCCCACCATCTCTTGGCCAGTGTTGCCACAATTGCATGTCGCTATTACAATTTGAATTATTTTATTGATCCTCTCTAGTATTGATAATATATAGAACGTGCAAAGTACACTAGTCGCATGCTTTTATTCGAACTTTTTGGCAGCCTCCGTTGATTAACTGCATAAATCGATTTGTTTGTGCAGCTCCTTGCTAGTAGCAAACTAAATAGCCTTTATCAGCGCTAACAAATAACACGAAAGAATTTAAATTTGTGAAAATCTTTTCCTTCTTTTCAAATCTGCAGCATTCTTTGAAAATATTGTTTGAATGTTGTTATTGAAAAACTGAACATGCAAGTTTGCTAGCACTGGCCACTAGATTGAAGGCGATGGAAAGACAGAATATTCGTTTTGGTATTGTTTGTTTGTTTATTGTCCAGTAGCGTAAGATAAATATCTTTTAAAAATTACTACCTCCGGTTTTACAATACGTACATGTCTGATTAATTAAATTAATTTTAAACTTTAAACTAATCTAACTTAATTTACAAATTACGGTTCCAAAAGTTGATGCAGCCACTCTTGAAAATTGCTTCCGACGAAGAACGTTTCACTGCGGGCGGTAACGAATTCCAATTTACCACACCTCGAACAAACAGTGAAATGGCGTAACACGCCGTGTTGTTTGCTGGAATCACTAGGTTTTCCAGACGGCGACCTCGAGTTTGGATGAGCCTTTCATGAAGTATAGCTGGTGACCGTGTTGCCAGGAGGTTTCGCAGGAATATACACGATCGATGTGCGTACAAATTTTGCAACGGACATCCAATGAGGTTCTGTTGCAGGTGACTTACATGTTCATAACGGTTTAGTCCATAAACATAACGCACACAGCAGTTTAGTGCGACACGAAGCCGATCGAAGGATCCTGCACTGGGACGGACATGCAGAATATCACCGAACAAGAAGTGAGGAAGGATCAAGGATTTGAAGAGCTTCAGTTTGGTGGAAGTTGGGACGGCTGAGGTACAGCTGTATAAGGTGCGAATGCCAGCATATATTTTTCCGCACTGTTGTGCTATCAGACCATCCCACTGCAAATTATTTTGGAAGATAAATCCTAGATTGTTTGCGTTGTCGAACCAATCGATGCTTTGATCGTCCATCATAATTCCCGGTACTGGTAAAGAAAAACCAGTAGCTCTACGACGCCGATTTGTGATGAACATCGCCTTACTTTTAGCAGGGTTCACGTGAAGGTTATGTCGCCGCGACCAATCAGCAACTTGTTTGAGATCCGCATTCACCATCCTAACAAGCTCGCGTGCACAAGGTCCAAGCCGACCGATATAGAGTTGTACATCATCGGCGTAAATCTGAATGGAGCAGTACTTCAGAACCGTCGGTAAATCGTTTATATAACAGCTAAAAAGCAGAGGACCAAGCACTGAGCCTTGAGGCACACCGGACGGTGCATTAGCACTCTTTGAGTAGTGATTTCCACAGAAAACGGTCTGCTTTCTATTACACAGGTATGACTCCATTAGGCACACGGCAGTAGAGGAAAAATTGAACTGTACATTCAGTTTGGCCAATAGTTTTCTATGAAGGATGGTATCGAAAGCCTTTGAAAAGTCCAGTAGTAGCAGTATTGCAGTACCCTTTTTATCAATGATTGCTCCTATGTCGTTGTGTACTCGAAGAACAGCAGTTTTAATACTTTGGCCTGTACGGAAACCGGCCTGAAAGTCAGACAGCAGACTGTTAGCTTCAATATAAGAGGTCATTTGTTGCTTAAGAAGTTTTTCAAAAGCTTTTGATAGCGCGCAAAGTATACTAATCGGACGCAGATTGGTGATGTCATTTAAGTGCGCTTTCTTCTTCAATGGCAGAATCTTTGCGTGTTTCCAGCATTCAGGAAAGGTAGAAGTTTGGATACACATGTTGAATAAATGCGTTATGTGTTGCACAACTAACGGTAAGATGATCTTAATAAAGGTAATCGGTAAATCATCTAACCCAACAGCGTTCGATTTAATATCCCAGATAGCATTGACGACTTCCCAGTACCGCACAGATTGAAACGAAAAGTTGTATGGCGAAGGTGGTGCTGCTCGCGATGCTCTCGGTCCTCTATGGTTACTGTTCGTGTAGTTGGCTAAAAATGTTCGATTTACCTCATCTGGATCAAACTCGCACGGGCGCGTCGATTTCGCCTTGCCGACTCCAAGATTGCTAACACGTTGCCAGAGGGTTTTTGACGGAGTGTTGCTATCCAAATATCGGTTCAAGTACTGTTGTTTAGCCACAGCGACTTTCATGTTAGCACGATTCCTCAGCACCTTGTACCGCTGCCGTTTTTCATTTTTTATGTGCGTTGCAGCTTGCAACCAGTCTTTGTAGGCTAAATCACGTTCGAGTAGACACTGGCGTACATCATCAGAAAACCATGGGTTGTTTCTCCGGCGGGAGGTACTGACGCGAAGAGGAATACACGAGTCGTGCACCGTTTTTATGTTTGCATTAAAGAATTCCATAGCATTGTTTACATCTACTATTCCATAGAAATGATTCCACGGAATACATAGTATGGCATTTTCCAGAGCGTGTGGGTCAAAATTCACATAATCACGATAAGTGTGCCGGCTGGATGGGCGAACGATTTCAAAGCTAAGTGACACAAAAATTAAATCGTGGTGCGACAACCCGGGAAAACTAACCTGGCCAAACCGCAAAACCTTCTCACTGCTATTGGTTAAGAACAGATCAAGTTGGGAGCACCCTCCACCGTGGAAAAATGTCGGTTCTTCACTAACGGATGACAGCGAGTGACTGCAGAGCATTGATTCAAATCGCTCACGCTTGTTGCTAGGACGAAGCAGATCAGTGTTGAAGTCGCCAATTACAAAAATGGTCTCATAGCGAATAGCGAAATCAGCCAACTTATCGGCCAGAAAAGGTGCACAGTCGTTTTCTGGAGGATTGTAGATTACCATCAGTAGTACCTTCTCGCCACTCAATCGAAACTCCAAAACCAAACATTCAGTTTTATCCGCCGATTCTGCTGTTAGCACCGTATTGAAAATCTTGTAGCAAGACAGATGTTCTCTGTAATAAACAGCAATTCCTCCGCCGCGCATGTATGCTCTGTCGTTTCTCATGACGGAGTAACCAGCGATGCCGATGCTAGTATCACTGTTTTTTGTGGTTAGCCATGATTCGGTGAAGCATGCTATCTCGACTTTGGAGCCAAACAAATTGGTAGCCGAACGGAAAGGAAAGGCACAGGAATGGCACGAAAACGAGCGAGAGAGCGATAGTAGCGCTTTCTCGTGTGTTCATATATGAATATTGGTCGGTCGGTTTTTCTCATCATTCGTATTCGTTCAAGCACTAGCAAGCAGCCAGTCCACCGGAGGAAAGAAGTTGGCGATGACGACGGTCGGAAAAAGTGCCCCAGCTACTGGTGACTCATCGCAACCCGATCAGGAACTGTCGCCCTGCAAGAATTTCGCCCCAACTAAAGGGCAACAGAGAAACTAATCTGTGTTCTAATAAGAGTTAAACGGGCTCACCGTGTCCGCGGGGAGTGCGTCTGAATTATGCTCCCGCAATAAAACAATAAACGGTTCTTTACAGGACCAATTAATTGTGTTCTAATAAGAGTTAAACTGAAATTTACATTTTATGGTGTATAACAAATAATTTTCAGAAAGCTATATAAGAAATACGATGTGTGGAAAGAAAGAAAGGGAATTTAAATTATCCTCTCTCGCTCGTTTTCGTGCACTGCTTTTCCATTCCTTTCTGCTGCTACTACCATCATAACTAAAACGAATGTGCGTGTTCTCCCACCATCTCATGGCCAGTGTTGCCACAATTGCATGTCGCTATAACAATTTGAATTATTTTATTGATCCTCTCTAGTATTGATAAAATATAGAATATGCAAAGTACACTAGTCGCATGCTTTTATTCGAACTTTTTGGCAGCCTCCGTTGATTAACTGCATAAATCGATTTGTTTGTGCAGCTCCTTGCTAGTAGCAAACTAAATAGCCTTTATCAGCGCTAACAAATAAGACAAAAGAATTTAAATTTGTGAAAATCTTCTCCTTCCTTCTTTTCAAATCTGCAACATTCTTTGAAAATATTGTTGGAATGTTGTTATTGAAAAACTGAACATGCAAGTTTGCTAGCACTGGCCACTAGATTGAAGGCGATGGAAAGACAGAATATTCGTTTTGGTTATGCTAGTATTGGTAGCCGAACGGAAAGGAAAGGCACAGGAATGGCACGAAAACGAGCGGGAGAGCGATAGTAGTGCTTTCTCGTGTTTTCATATATGAATATTGGTCGGTCGGTTTTTCTCATCATTCGTATTCGTTCAAGCACTAGCAAGCAGCCAGTCCACCGGAGGAAAGAAGTTGGCGATGATGACAGTCCGCAAAAGTGCCCCAGCTACTGGTGGCCCATCGCAACCAACTACCGATCAGGAACTGTCGCCGTGCTAGTATTTCACCCCAACTAAAGGGCAACGGAGCAACTAATCCGCTGGCTAACATTCCAGCGTCTGGTTCGTAAGGTTGTGTATTACTTCAAAGTCGAGCTACGCTTACAAAACTCAGCCGTAATGAAGCCAGTGATGCCTACTTGGTCGGTTTGTGGGAGTGGGCGTAAATTACAATAAAAGCAACGGTTCTTTTCAGGACCAATCAATTGTGTTCTAGTGAGAGTTAAACTGAAACTTTCATTTTAAGGTGTGTAGCAAATTTTCAACAAGCAACATAATACGTTGTGTGGAAAGAAGTAGCTTGCACACGGAACAAAAATTTAAATTATCCTCTCGCTCGTTTCGTACACTGCTTTTCCATTCCTTTCTACTGTTATTATCAGTATTACCAAAACGAATGTGTTGTTGCATGTGTTTAAGAGAAACGTTGAAGTCGCATGCTTCTATTCAAGCTTTTTGGCAGCCCCCGTGAACTAACTGCATTAAATGGTTTTTTTGTGCAGCTCCGTGCTAGTAGCAAACAAAATGGCCCTACTAGTGTCTGATTCGTGAGATTGTGCAGGATTTCAAAGTCGAGCTAAGCTTATAAAGTTCAGCCGTAATGGTACCCGAAGAAGCCAGTCTTGTCGTTTTGTTCGAGGCTACAAAACAGTTCGCCAGGCACGTAACTATCATGCCAAAAATATCCAACGATCCAGCGCATCACCATCAACACCAACGCCGATACCAAAGGTTCTTTTCAGAACCACCATTATTACCATAGAGAATTATTTGAAAATTTCCCATTCAAACGTGATTCTGTTGAATATTATTAGATTTAAATTAACGTCTCGAATTGAAATCACGACGCTTCGGTTATGTGACAGACATTACCCACCCATCTTTTTTTATTGTGACCACGACTAACGGTTTAATATAGACACCCCATTTCAATATTTCTGAAGGAACAGAAGTTCGAGTTTGGAAAGTTTGTAACTTTCATTGTACTTAACCAAATTACACAATGTTCGCACTAATGATTCAGAAAAATGATCAGGAATCTTCTGTTAGATTTGTAAGTATGTATAATTTACATGAATAAAGAAAAATTGATTTTCAGGAATCAATTATTATCTGTTCTTCCATTGGCCAGTACTACGCGACTTCCTCATGCTAACAATTAATTTCATCGTTAGCCATCTCCCTCACCAAGGCCAACAACGCCAACAAAACCGGTCCTTTTCAGGACCACCATCATTTTTGTAAAGAATAATTTGAAATATTCCTCGCCCAAATCACCTTTTGTCCGAAAATTCCAATGAGTATCAAAATATTTAAAGAACGTGTTCCTTATGTATTCTACATCTCTCCGGTTATGTCGCAGACATTACCCACCCATCTTTTCTCTTTTGCTTTTTTAGTCATTATTTTTTGCTCTTTACTCGTTGCTTTTTTGCTCTTTACTCCTTGCTGTTACTCTGTAGTCTGCACTCTTTAGTCTATACTTTTTATTTTTTACTTTTAATTAATTACATTTTATTTTTTGTGCTTTACACTCTACCCTTTACTCTTTGCGCTTTACAATTTATTAGTTATCCTGGTTCATTTACTCTTTACTCTATCATTTATACATTATTCATAACAGTTCTGTTCAAAAATATTTCTTTACTCTTGATGAGATATGAGATCTTCATCCCATTATAGTTCGTTTCATCCTTTACTTTTTGATTTTTACTCTTTATTCTTTATCCACTTGACTCTATGTTCTATACTCTCTTTCCTTTACTCTTTGCTCTTAACTCTTTACCATTTACACATTACTCATAGCTATACTCCTTATCAAATTCTGTTTGCTCTTCACTTTTTACTATTTACTTTTTAGTCATTACTCATCTTTACTCGTTACCCATATTTACTCTTCACTCGTTATTCTCTACTCGTTAAGCTTTACCCTTAACTTTTTACTCTTGCCCCTTTACTTTTTACACTTACCTCTTCAAACTTCGCTCTATATTCTACATACTACTCTGTATGGGAGCCCGGGGCTAGTTGGCGGTTGGGGTAAGTTGGCGGAAGCCCTTTTTCTTCGTTTCTATTAGACATAAAGCGTTGCCTCTCGTTGTGTATCTCAAGTAATGTGAAACACATTATCCGATGTGTTTTTGTTGCAAAACATTTTGTTTTGTTGAAATTGTGCGTTATATTGTGTTTTCGAGCATACCAAGTAAATTTTCTAAATTTTAAATGCTTTGCGGTACTTAGGGTAATTTTCAATCTATTTCCCGAATGATTATATTTCTCGATAGCGCGTGAAAAGAGCTTTCAGTATCCGTATAGATATTATATCTAACCACAAACAAAAGTTGTTTTTTAAATAGTTTTACATTCCTTATAAAAGAAACGTATAGAATTCGCTCAAACTTTCAAAAAATCTTCCGAGGCCCGGAGGGCCGAGTATTATATGCCAATCGACTCAGCTCGACGATTTGGGACAATGTGTGTGTATGTAACTGACAAATTCTCATTCGTGTTTCTCAGCAATGGCTGAACCGATCTTATCCAAACCAATTTTAAATGAAAGATCTATCAAACAGTAAGAATGCTATTAATTTGTTTTTGATTCTGATGTTTAGTTTCCAAGATATGAATGTTTGAATGTGTAAAAATGGCGTTTTTTTTGCAGATTTTTAAATTATCTGCTGAAATTGACAACATAGATTAACACTTTATATGTTTTTAGACAGCTTTAACGAATACCTTTCGAACAAAGCTATAGATTGTTGAAATCGAACTATTATCAAAAGAGATATTTAACATTAAATGCGGACGAAAGATTTTTATCATTTCCCATTGCAAGAAATATGACCAAAAACATGTAATCTATTATTAACGCCAAAACGGCTTATTTTAGGTCAATAATATCTTCGGAGAATTTAATGGAGGCAATATGCGCTTTCTTTTGGTATTGTGCTTTTGCTGATTAATTCTCCTATGAGTGAGATATTTTCACAAATTTTCTTGGAAGTGATTATATCGAAATGATGCCTTCAGCAAATTTGTAGCTCTTACTTTTGCGAATAACTTTACTGAAGACTTCAAATATCTATTTTGAATACTTTAAAAATTATGGCTTGTTGTTTGTTGATTACTCTTTGTCGCCTATTTATTGTTCAATATAGTAATAATCCATTGAAATAAGCCAAACATTATTTCGATAAAACGAATTTTGTATTTCATTTTTCTATCTACAACCGCTAGAAATAATCACCGAACACTTCCAAGTTGTCTGGAAGGAACTTGATAACTTATCAGTGTAAAAATGTTCATTTGTGCGAACCTTCTGACAATTTTTCTAACTTATAACCATCGGATCGATCTGAAACATATCGGAAAAAGAAAAGCGAAATAAATAACTCCACGCAACGGCGTAGCCAAGAGAAGGTTTTGGGGTTTAACACAATACAACCCCCCACCGCACCCAAAAAAAAAATTGGATTGAAGTTGAAAATTTATTGATGCTGACTGACTTAATTCAATATTACAATAACTTAAATAAATAATAATAATAATAATAATATTACAATAACAATTATCTGATCCGTACATTGATAACATCATGAGGATTTTTTGTAAATTGTCGGAATGGGGTCCTGATATGTAACTGATCTATTGGTATTGATTTCACAGTTGTGTAATAGCATCAATATCAAAATCCTGCCTGAAAATATTCCAATAGAAAATTCCAGAGTTCAATCATAATCCTCAGATTTCTTTTCAAATTGAGATCGCTTTTGTAGAGATGTACTGTAATAAGAGTCTTTATTGAATAGGAAACGAAGTTCAAATTTATTTAATGTCTATGAAACATAGAACTGCTCACCAAAAAATTACATAACTTTCAACATTTGCTAAAAATGTTTTTGCCTTTCTCATTCGCTCTAAAAATCGTCAATCTAATCCCGGCCCGGAGGGCCGAGTGTCATATGGCGTTCGACTTAGCTCGTCGAGATCGGCAAATGTCTGTATGTATGTATGTGTGTGTATGTGTGTATGTGGAAAAAAATGTCACCTCTGTTTCTCAGAGATGGCTGGACCAATTTGTACAAACAACTTCCGACAAAAATCGTTGCAATCTTCAATTGCAACGATTAGTTCTCTTTATAGTTTATAAGTTAGTTTATAAGATTTGTTTAGCACCTTATTCAGAAGACAAGTAGGTTTAAAACATCCTACTGAAAAAATACTTAACTGCGAAAGCATGTTATAACTTAATAATAATTAACTGAATCATATAACAATAGGGATGAAAGGTCACCACTTGTGGCTGAACACCCAATATACTAAATTAGAAATGTAATGCAAACAAAACAATATAATCAAATAGAAAATAATATATAAAAAAATCATCAATCCAATAAGACAGAAAGAAGGGGAGCCCTATTCCAAAAAACTTTCTCGAAGACACTACATTGCTAAAGTCAACAGTTTTGACGCACAGTGGTCTCAAAGAGCAAAACCCCCCACCACTGTGCAATGTACCGTTTTTCCCTTAATCCCTTATTGCTCGGTGAACCTTTAATGTAGAGACATGATACCTTCACTGGAATTTTCGAAAAATATGCTGAATAATATACATTTGTGCAAGAAATACATATTAGATAGAAAATAGCCGTACATAGCAAGTGTATGAGCGGCTCATGTTTTCAGGAGCGACTGTTTTGGCCGAAACGTCAACGTTCAATGCAATCCAACTAAAAAAGGTTGTTATATCGAGTTCACCTATATGTGTGCCACAACACAAAATATACTGATTGCGAATCGATTGATTCCTTTTTCTTAAAACCTCGGAAAACGAACTAGAAAAGTTGAATTTCCGTAAGACTCAATGTTGGGTTAGCCACTTTTGAAAGCCAGCTAGTAGTGGGGTTACCTCCATGGTCAAATTTGACTGCTAATAGCAAAAAATATAAAAATTATTTTTAAAATTCTTAAATGACAGTACACGTGGATTACTTAGAACTATCAACAAATGCAAAATGTCGATTTCTGAAAAAATGTGGGTTAGCCCCTTTTGGACGTCAGCCATTCAAATATCAAGCCTGCTGTTGTTAATACTACGTTGTTTTTCAATTTTTTTCAGATATGAGCAGCGTGTTCATAACCTAATACAATAAAGTGACTCGAAATGGATTGGACTACAGGAGATTTGGTATGGTTCGACCCTGGACTCGGTCGTCCACTACCTGGGGACAGCTTTAGACAGCTTTAACGAATACCTTTCGAACAAAGCTATAGATTGTTGAAATCGAACTATTATCAAAAGAGATATTTAACATTAAATGCGGACGAAAGATTTTTATCATTTCCCATTGCAAGAAATATGACCAAAAACATGTAAACTATTATTAACGCCAAAACGGCTTATTTTAGGTCAATAATATCTTCGGAGAATTTAATGGAGGCAATATGCGCTTTCTTTTGGTATTGTGCTTTTGCTGATTAATTCTCCTATGAGTGAGATATTTTCACAAATTTTCTTGGAAGTGATTATATCGAAATGATGCCTTCAGCAAATTTGTAGCTCTTACTTTTGCGAATAACTTTACTGAAGACTTCAAATATCTATTTTGAATACTTTAAAAATTATGGCTTGTTGTTTGTTGATTACTCTTTGTCGCCTATTTATTGTTCAATATAGTAATAATCCATTGAAATAAGCCAAACATTATTTCGATAAAACGAATTTTGTATTTCATTTTTCTATCTACAACCGCTAGAAATAATCACCGAACACTTCCAAGTTGTCTGGAAGGAACTTGATAACTTATCAGTGTAAAAATGTTCATTTGTGCGAACCTTCTGACAATTTTTCTAACTTATAACCATCGGATCGATCTGAAACATATCGGAAAAAGAAAAGCGAAATAAATAACTCCACGCAACGGCGTAGCCAAGAGAAGGTTTTGGGGTTTAACACAATACAACCCCCCACCGCACCCAAAAAAAAATTGGATTGAAGTTGAAAATTTATTGATGCTGACTGACTTAATTCAATATTACAATAACTTAAATAAATAATAATAATAATAATAATATTACAATAACAGTTATCTGATCCGTACATTGATAACATCATGAGGATTTTTTGTAAATTGTCGGAATGGGGTCCTGATATGTAACTGATCTATTGGTATTGATTTCACAGTTGTGTAATAGCATCAATATCAAAATCCTGCCTGGAAATATTCCAATAGAAAATTCCAGAGTTCAATCATAATCCTCAGATTTCTTTTCAAATTGAGATCGCTTTTGTAGAGATGTACTGTAATAAGAGTCTTTATTGAATAGGAAACGAAGTTCAAATTTATTTAATGTCTATGAAACATAGAACTGCTCACCAAAAAATTACATAACTTTCAACATTTGCTAAAAATGTTTTTGCCTTTCTCATTCGCTCTAAAAATCGTCAATCTAATCCCGGCCCGGAGGGCCGAGTGTCATATGGCGTTCGACTTAGCTCGTCGAGATCGGCAAATGTCTGTATGTATGTATGTGTGTGTATGTGTGTATGTGGAAAAAAATGTCACCTCTGTTTCTCAGAGATGGCTGGACCAATTTGTACAAACAACTTCCGACAAAAATCGTTGCAATCTTCAATTGCAACGATTAGTTCTCTTTATAGTTTATAAGTTAGTTTATAAGATTTGTTTAGCACCTTATTCAGAAGACAAGTAGGTTTAAAACATCCTACTGAAAAAATACTTAACTGCGAAAGCATGTTATAACTTAATAATAATTAACTGAATCATATAACAATAGGGATGAAAGGTCACCACTTGTGGCTGAACACCCAATATACTAAATTAGAAATGTAATGCAAACAAAACAATATAATCAAATAGAAAATAATATATAAAAAAATCATCAATCCAATAAGACAGAAAGAAGGGGAGCCCTATTCCAAAAAACTTTCTCGAAGACACTACATTGCTAAAGTCAACAGTTTTGACGCACAGTGGTCTCAAAGAGCAAAACCCCCCACCACTGTGCAATGTACCGTTTTTCCCTTAATCCCTTATTGCTCGGTGAACCTTTAATGTAGAGACATGATACCTTCACTGGAATTTTCGAAAAATATGCTGAATAATATACATTTGTGCAAGAAATACATATTAGATAGAAAATAGCCGTACATAGCAAGTGTATGAGCGGCTCATGTTTTCAGGAGCGACTGTTTTGGCCGAAACGTCAACGTTCAATGCAATCCAACTAAAAAAAGGTTGTTATATCGAGTTCACCTATATGTGTGCCACAACACAAAATATACTGATTGCGAATCGATTGATTCCTTTTTCTTAAAACCTCGGAAAACGAACTAGAAAAGTTGAATTTCCGTAAGACTCAATGTTGGGTTAGCCACTTTTGAAAGCCAGCTAGTAGTGGGGTTACCTCCATGGTCAAATTGGACTGCTAATAGCAAAAAATATAAAAATTATTTTTAAAATTCTTAAATGACAGTACACGTGGATTACTTAGAACTATCAACAAATGCAAAATGTCGATTTCTGAAAAAATGTGGGTTAGCCCCTTTTGGACGTCAGCCATTCAAATATCAAGCCTGCTGTTGTTAATACTACGTTGTTTTTCAATTTTTTTCAGATATGAGCAGCGTGTTCATAACCTAATACAATAAAGTGACTCGAAATGGATTGGACTACAGGAGATTTGGTATGGTTCGACCCTGGACTCGGTCATCCACTACCTGGGGAAATACTAGAAGTACACCGTGCTGCACAAGTAATCATTGTGCAAGCTCTTATCAATGGCAAGGTAACTTTGATTTTTATTTACATTAACTGTCAAAAATCTTACGCGTTTAACATTATTGTCTCTTATGAATAAGAAAAGCTTTCTTCAGTGGCTCAAGTTCGAATTCGTACACTGCTATGCGCAATGCAACATAATATGCACTGCAGAAATAAAAAAATATGTGTTCGAAGTATATTATTTATACAGAAATGTTTAACTAGACTACTAGGTACAATAATTATCATATGTTCGACCGAATATAAAAGTCGCAAGGACTGAACATGCTTCGCAAAATCCGCTTCAAATATATTAGAACACAAAAATCGGACTGGGACCTTCCTCAGTAAGAGCCGAATAAAACAACCTTCAGTATGAGAACCGGAACAAATATATCCGATTTTTACAAGGTAGTTTTGGTAGTAGCCTCTTTTAATCTTGAACATCGCGATATATAGATGTTCCTGCCGATTTTTATATAGATGTATTTTTAACCGATTTTTATGCTAGAGGTTCTTTCTTGCCGAGTTTTACGGGTGAACATTATTCTTATGCTGAAGTATCTCTGTCCGTCGCTTGAAGTTTTTTTCTCCTATTTTTATATTCTGATATTTTTGAATTGGGTTGTTCTGTCCTTGCGATTTTTTTTCGATCGCGCATATGTACAATAATGTGCGAAATAAGTATACTGTATACAAATCTTAAAATAATTATTCTTGAGATACCGTCATCGGGGGTTACTTTACGCCAAAAATGGAACGTTTTATACATTAGAGTAAGGTGGGGTAAAAGTGCGTGTGGGGCAAAAGTGCGTATAGGACTTTTAGAAGCACACAAGCGCTAGAATCTGGCAACTCTGTATGGATTTAGTGTATCATTAAGTGAACTAATCGCACATATAAGCATGAAAGGTTTGAATATAGTGGCTTGAAATTAAGGGGAAAGGACCATTTTTCGCTGCTTTGATATATTTTTTTTATATTTTGGGAATCATAAATTGGCTGTACCCTAAAAATCTTGAACATATGGTTCGTTGCGAGATATATTTGATTTGATGAAAAAAATAGTAATATTCGTAACAATTTAATAAGTTAAAAAACTGACGGTGGGGTAAAAGTGCACATAGCATATCCGCCCCAATGAAAAGACGCGAATGAAGCTTTTTATATACAAATTGAACTAATTCTTCCATGATTTAAAGAAGGGACCAGCATCTCCAATAACTGTGAACTCACCGGTCAAATTATACCCTATGAATATGTAAATAAGGATGTACAGTAAGATTCCTTTTTTGGCACGTTGCGTTTTTGGCATGCTCCCTTTTTGGCACACTCCGTATCAATTTATATCACATTTGACTTTATTTCTAAACATGGGAGTCATATTAACCCTCAAAGGCGCAAATCAATTTTTTTAATATTGTGAAAATTGTCTCATAGCTTCAATACATTACTGTGATAATTTTAAGATGTTTTTCGCAATGTTGTTTTAAAACAGTGTTATGTATTTAAGGGTTACCTATGTTTTACACTATACGTGTTTTATTTAATCATTAAAATAAGTGTAGAGATGCATTATTTATGTAGACAAACATGTTCGGTTGTCGGAACACTTTTGTTTTTGGCTCACAACATTACTCCAATTAAACAATATATGGAAATAAGCATACCAATAGAAAGCTAGAGGCCTTAGCTAATAACTTATCAAAGAATTTAATTTCATTTGTCAACTTAAAAAAGTTATTAACAATTTAGTAAAATGATAAAATGGAAAAATATGAATGATGATCATCACGATTCAAAGGGAAAAGGAAATTTATTTAGTTCAATACCCATCAAAGGCATTATGAACATCATTCTTCATCAGAACCACAATATGTGTATGTGAAAATCTAGTTCGAATATTGCGCACTGCTAATGCACTGACGGATCGCATTCACTGCCATTGAGTTAGTTTCAGGCACTCCTGTTTTTTACTAAAGCTTCAGACAGATCAGACAGAAGTCAGTCAAAATGGGAGGGGGACTACAGGGTAACTTCGAGCCCCCCACCAACTTATCTGGTCGTGACAATCTGGTTAAGGTGCTACCTAGCGGTGAAAACACGACCAGGTGGGCTTTCTTCATGTAAATGTAAAACGCTAAATCGGAAGTCGCCTTCCTGGTTTTCAGAATTGTGCCAAAGATCGATCTCTGGTATCTATTCGTAAAGCCAGTTCCAAAATACCCATGTTGATTAGGTTATTGAGAGCATTTTCCACAAAAAATTGGGTGCCGACAACCGATCATGTTTGGGTGCCGACAACCGATTTTAGTAACCTTTTTGAAAACTGATCAAAAGAAAACTTGTGGCGAATATTTCGGCGCCATTCAACGTTGAATCACAAAATAGAATAAATTCACATCGTAAATATTCAATTCGCATTCTTCGATCGATTTACTTCTTTCTGTAACACTAAGCAAATCATCAAAAAAAAACTTTTGAGTAGAGTTTCACTTGTTCAAAAAATATATTGGTTGTAGAACAGAATATTCGAGTATGCTTCAGCAATCGGCACAAAAAGATCGCGCTAATATATAACACAAATAATATTTATCAGAATGTCCATATCTGGTTTCTGTCAAAAGCTACATAGGGGTGCCGACAACCGACCAGTGCCGGCAACCGACGACTTTCCCCTATAATATGGACAAGTTGCAAGTGATTTTTACAACAAAAATGGTTTTCTTCAAACCAAAATATCTTCAATCATTGCAGTTCGATTTTCAATCTATCAATTCCATTTGAAAGATCAACGATGGGTTGGTTATGGAGAAGCAATAAATTTCTTAATTTTTTAAAAGAGCTGTGTTTTTTAAACAAAATTGTTCAATAATTTTCAAAAAGAAGACATAATAGCCCCAGAAGCGAAATCAACACTACCATTCAGTGAATTGTTCAAGTTTTGACGTTCGGACGTGGGCCGAAGAAAAGCAATTCGAATTAAATGCTTATTTACATATTCGTAATGAGGGGAATTGAACTCAAGAAGTGCGCGCAGATTGTGAGACTTCTGCAAGACGGCACAGTGAGCAGAATGCTACTTTCGACGCTCAAATCCTCTAGCGCCCTGGGTATGTATCCTGAAAGATTTGTGTCTTCGGAAAAGTATCTTGGATGAAAATGAGCATTATTTTGACAACTGACTGATAAACGTTTCTTGCAAAGAATAAGCACAACCTTATGACTGAACTACAATTCGGAAAACTGCAGAAAGGACTAGACACATCAGTCATTTAAATAAGATTACTTTATAAATTACTTGATAAATTTATTCTCAGTTTGAAATATTATATTTTAATTCGAAAACAAGAAAATATTTGCATATATTTTAGTTTACTCAAAAATTCTCTAGCGAAGTAGGAACTATTTAACTTGAATTATATTTTTGCCTTTCTCATATCAAGAAAGGCTATGCAATCACTGCAAAAATCGACTTTTTAACCGAGGCCCGGAGGGCCGAGTGTCATACACCATTCGATTTAGTTCGTCGAGATCGGCAAATGTCTGTGTGTGTATGTATGTGTGTGTCATTTAAACTCACACAATTTTCTCAGAGATGGCTGAACCGATTTTCGCAAACATCTAAAAGGTATAACGCTCCCATAAGCTGCTATTGAATTTTTAGTTAATCCGACTTCTGGCTCCGGAGTTACGGGTTGAAGAGTGCGGTCACACAGCAAATTCCCATATAAACTGGTACCACCATGATGTTCAAATGATGTAAAACATATTAAAATTGATGTAAGATTACTCTAGTTTGCGGGTCTAGATCACTAATGATCAATCAAAGCAGCTTTGACCACATTGGCCACCTATGACGGTTCATGCCGCCCCCGGGGAACCCGCCAAGTTCCTAAGCTAATATCACACCCATTCCCCAACGAATTCTCTACCAATTGTAAAAAATTTGATTTCAAATGAAAGATACAGTAATACCATTGACTGCTGCTGAATTTCATTCGGCTCTGACCCTTGCTTCCGGAGTTACAGGGGTGTTAGTAAGGATACACTGGAATTTCCCATATAAATCGGTACAATCGTAATACCTCAGAGGCTAAAAACTATTGAAATGGTCACCAAATTACTTCTAATCGCAGATCTAGATCATTGATTGCCAATCAAACATTCTTTGAATATATTGTCCACTATCGACGATTCCGGAAGTCCGGAATTCCGGGCATATTCCACAAATGAAGTCACATCGGTTCTTCGGTGATGACTGAACCGATTTTCTCAAACCAAGTCTCAAATGGAAGGCAAAATATGCAGTTGAGTATTGCGTCGCCACCCCTACCACCCCCCCCCCTTGCCTTGCCCTTACATCTCCCTCCTTCATCACTCCCCTTCCCCTGGACCACCCTCACGCCCGCATTTCCTTCATCCACCCCGTATACCGAAATAAGATGAAGGATTTCTGACGCATCCTCCACTCCCACTCTACTAACCCCCCATTCCCACCACTTTCAAGCCCATTCCACCAAAATTTCAAAATATAATCACATGAAGATAACATTGAACTCATGCTGATTAAGCTAATTAAATATTATTCTTTTGCCTTTCTCATATAGAAAGGTTATGCAATTGCTCCAAAAACCGACTGTCTAACCGAGGCCCGGAGGGCCGAGTCTCATATAACATTCGACTTAGTTCGCCGAGATCGCAAAATATCTGTGTGTATGTGTGTATGTATGTATGTATGTATGTATGTATGTATGTATGTATGTATGTATGTATGTATGTATGTATGTATGTATGTATGTATGTATGTATGTATGTATGTATGTATGTATGTATGTATGTATGTATGTATGTATGTATGTATGTATGTATGTATGTATGTATGTATGTATGTATGTATGTATGTATGTATGTATGTATGTATGTATGTATGTATGTATGTATGTATGTGTGTATGTATGTATGTATGTATGTATGTATGTATGTATGTATGTATGTATGTATGTATGTATGTATGTATGTATGTATGTATGTATGTATGTATGTATGTATGTATGTATGTTTTTATTTTTTTTACAATGGAGAAGACCTTTATGTCCTAGCCCAGTACACGTGCTATTGGTAGGGTCCAATCTACCACACGGTGTGCACTGGGTGCGTGTCGGACTCGAATGGTGACCAGCCATTAATACCGACTAAACTCCATTGGGCTCCGCCATCATTCCTCCCAGGAACTACCTCTCGGTATTACTTCTGGGGGGATGGCTGTACTAAATGTACTCATTCACTCTCACTCGCGCGTTCATACATCCTGTATGAGGCTTACTTGGGGGCTCTTTCAATCGCACTTTGATTCACTCTCAAACACTCCCACATGATGCTGACTTTTGTGCTCACCTTTTACGTTCCATCTGAGGCTGACTTGGGTGCTCACCCTATCACCTGATTCACTCTCAATCGTGCCACTCTATTGTACCTCTGTCACTCCCCCTGGCATCCCATGTGGGACATTTCTCTTAGGCCCCACTTCTGACATACCATGCGAGGCTGACTTGTGTGCTCACCTTTTTCATTCCTTGCTAGGCTGACTTTTGTGCTAGCCTCTACCATACAATGTGAGGCTGACTTTTATGCTCACCCTTAACATGTCGTGTGAGACTGACTTGGATGCTCACCCTTTCACTCCTCTGCCACGCCATGAGGCATCGATAGCTAAGTTCCAACATACTACGCTACGACCCTCCCGTCTTGGCATGAGGCAGTCCACTTATACGCCTATACACTCACTCTTCTGTCTTGATTCGGGGTGGCTGGGTTTACCCCTTACGCGGTTGCCATTCGCTGCGCCAAACCTGCCTCGGCATGAACAGACCATGCACTCCCTTTTTTGCGTTTGGCCTTTTTCGCTCCAGCTAACCAATCACTAGTTAGCCGTGCCCGTCGTCTGTTGCTCGGTTCGCCAGATTACATGTAGCCTACTGGCAATCTGGATGGTAGCAGCCGAGACAGCGTTCCACTTCTCCACCGATTGACACATCCGCTGAATAAGGGTATCAGGGGTTGTGTCCCAGCCACAGACGTCAAGCATTGCTCTTCTTTCGACGTCGAACCGATGACATACGAACAGTATGTGTTCGGCAGTTTCATCTACACCTGGGCAGTCCGGGCAGACTGGGACCTCCGCGTGCCCGGACCTGTGGAGGTACTGACGGAAACAGCCGTGGCCTGACAGGAATTGTGTCAGGTGGAAGTGAACTTCCCCATGGGGTCTTCCCACCCTCCCAGCTCGATATGCTAGGTATCAGCCGGTGGGTCCACCTACCTTTCGAGGAGTTGTCCCACTCACGCTGCCATCTGGCGACCGAGGTCACCCTGGTGCGCTCGCGGGCTCCCCTATTTCCACGTAACTCAAAGCACTCCTCATCTTCCCGAATGACCAGCCCGACTGGCATCATGCTCGCTATCACGCAGGATGCATCGTGTGATACCGTGCGGTAGGCAGATATCACTCTGAGGCACATCACGCGGTAGGTGCTCTCCAGTTTCTGTAGGTAACTGGTTACCCTCAGTGCTCTTGACCATGACGGGCCGCCGTACCTGAGGATAGATACGGCAACGCCTGCCAGTAACCTACGTCTACTGGCGCACACCTTTGAGCTGTTGGACATCATTCTCGATAGTGCCGCAACAGCAGTCGACGCTCTCTTGCACGTATAGTCGACATGGCTGCCGAAGGTCAGCTTGTCGTCTATAATGACTCCGAGAGACTTCAGACTTCGCTGTGAAGTGATCGCGACTTCTCCCACATGGATAACTGCATGTTGTGCCGACTTGCGGTTGTTGACGATAACTACCTCCGTCTTATGATGAGCGAGCTCCAGGCCTCTCGCGCTCATCCATTCCTCCACCGTGCTAATCGCGTGTTCTGCGGTTAGTTCTACCTCAGGAATTGACTCCCCGTAGACCTCCAAGGTTACGTCGTCGGCAAAGCCGACGATCTTGACCCCAGGAGGGAACTTCAGTCTCAGAACCCCGTCATACATGAGGTTCCATAGCACCGGGCCTAGGATCGAGCCCTGCGGGACTCCGGCGGTAATTGGAACCCTTTTCTGACCGGCATCGGTCTCGTATAGCAGTACGCGGTTTTGGAAGTAACTTTCCAGGATCCGGTACAGACCCACCGGTAGGCTAAGCCGGTGTAACGAGAGCGCGATGGCATCCCAGCTTGCGCTGTTGAATGCGTTCTTCACGTCAAGTGTCACTAACGCACAGTATCGAATACCTCGCCTTTTTCGTTGGATCGCTATCTCGGCAGTATTTATCACTGAGTTGAGAGCGTCCACTGTGGACTTACCCTTCCGAAAGCCAAACTGGTTGCTTGACAGACCGTCCGTACCTTCCGCGTACGGGGTGAGCCTGTTGAGGAAGATCCTCTCAAGCAGTTTGCCAGTCGTGTCGATCAGACAGATTGGTCTGTACGCCGATGGGTCGCCTGGCGGCTTCCCGAGCTTTGGCAACAGCACCAATTTCTGCCTTTTCAATCTATCGGGGAAACGGCACTCGTCAAGGCATCTCTGCATAGCTAGCCTGAACATGTTCGGGTTCGCTATGATCGCTGCCTTGAGAGCGTTGTTTGGAACTCCACCCGGCCCTGGAGCTTTGTTCATTGCTAGGGATGTAGCCACTGCGAGTAGTTCTTCATTCGTCACTGGAGCCACCATTTCGACCGTGCCCGCACTGTCTCGTAGTGCAGGTGGCCAGGGGCTTGTGGCTCGAGACGGGAAGAGTACTTCGATAATCGTTGCCAACCGGTCCGGAGACCGTTCTAGGGGTGAGGAGCCCCCTTTGGTCTTGGCCATCACAATCCGGTAGGCGTCACCCCACGGATTCGCGTTGGCACTCTCACACAGGTTGTCGAAACACGCTCTCTTGCTGCTTTTAATAGCCTTGTTAAGGGCCAATTTCGCAGCTCGAAACACTTCACGGCGGTTCTCTCTTGCATCCTCGGTGCGAGCTCTTTGCATCCTACGTCTAGCTCTGAGGCAGGCTGACCGTAGAGCTGCAATCTCGGCACTCCACCAGTATACCGGGCATCTACCGTTTCTTGGCAGTGTTTTTCTCGGCATAGATCGGAAAATGTCTGCGTGTGTATGTATGTATGTATGAATGTATGTGGAAAAAATGTGACCTCTGTTTCTCAGAGCTGGCTGGACCGATTTGCACAAAGTTAGTCTCAAATGAAAGGTACAACCTTCGCATCGGCTGCTATTGAATTTATTTTTATTGATTGGACTTCCGGTTTCGGGATTACGAGTTGAAGTGTGCAACCACACAGCAAATTCCTGTATAAACTGGAATGAAAAATTTTCAAAATCAAATTTGTATTTTTGATGCCAAATGATTTTAAAAAGCATGAAACATTCATATTTTTGACAAAAATTGACTTTTTTGGACTTTGGTACATTTTTGCCTTTCTCATATAGAAAGGTTATGCAATCACTCTAAAAATCGTCAATCATACCAGCCCGGGGCGAGTATGCAGTGAGGGTTTGCTGCTTTAAAATTAAAACTAGTTTAAAATTTCTTAACAAGTTGAAAATTTTCGGCAGGACCAGGATCCATGATCCGCCGCTGGTTTCAAGCGATGTTTTAGTATCAAATAGTATCTCAAGATCGTGGCTGTCGTTCCATTGTATGTATGTGCAAATCGTACTGAACATGTAATATTCATTTCCACCATTGTATTGAACATAACCAGCCATGGAATCATAGTCTGGACAAATGGGAAAAGCACAATTGCACCACTAGGTGGATTAAAACAGGTTTTTATTTTGGGAATGCGTCGAGTTGAGACGAGGATAACACTTTCCGAATGTAGAGAGAAATTTATGAAAGATGACGATTTCCATTCGACTCTAGCAGGTCCTGATCGATTTTGATAAGCATTTGATTTTTGTTGTATGACTAATTATATGTATAGGTAAAATGTTCAAAAGCAGTAATTTAAGGTCAAGATAGCATCATTTTGAAACCGCCAATTTCGGAGGTTTAGTATCTTCGATGAGTTTTACAAACGTTAAACAGCGCATCACAGTGGGGCGAAAGTGAAAAAAGACGGTCAAAAGTCTTTCCTGAGTTTCACAGATGTTTTCATGCTTTGATGTCTTCAGGAAAGTTTCCTAGGACTACATCCTACATCTTTTAGGATAAGCACCTTATTTTTCTTAAGATGCAATTGTCAAATTATTTTTAGCTCAACAACAACAAAATTTGTTTTGCACGGAATCTTATAGAGTAATTTATTTTGAATAACTTTGATGAACATATCTGCCATCTATATGTTTTTCTTTCCGTTGCACCTTAAAATTAGTTTTTTTATATTTCTCTTCTACAACCTAATTTTTTCTGCATTGTAATGTTCTGGTAAGCTTTAGATATCGTTAAAACACATAACTTTTCTGAAGACTCCAATGATGTATGACATGTGTTTCGGGATATAAATCGATTTTTTCATTACAAAATTTCTCAGAATTGTGAAACTTTGTGAACCAAAACTCGGCATGATTAGATTCACCATGTTATGTAGTATATGTAAGCGAAGTATAGCAATCCGGACTTTTCGGGTTTTTTACTTTTCATGCATTTTTATACTGCATAATGTATGGATATTTCACAGTATCTATAGAATGCCCATTAGTAAATCAACACGTCATAATACAGAATACTAAACTCAATGTAAAATATATCTTCTATTATCAGCAATCAATATGCAAAATAGTGAAAGTGCATAAAGCACTAATTATACATCAGAACTATTTTATATTGATTGGCTAAAACTATTAATCTTGTAAAGAATATAAAATTTTGGCATTATCTTTCTCATTCTTCGTAAAAGTCAGCAATCCAGTTACTCACAAATCCACAAAACTCAAGCTCTGAGAGTGATTTAGAATGATATTTGCTTTGACGTGTATTTTCTTTCATTTTTTTCTTTTATTTTAATAATTCACAATAAAATATTCATAATACTAATGCTATTACGTATTGGATTGCTGTTTACCATGTAATATACCCGCGTAAAAAGCAATTTGAGCGTCCTTCTAATGTATAATTGTTGCTTCATACACTTTCATTGTTTTTACATGTTAATTGTTGATAATAGAAGAAATCACGCGTGTTTTTTGGGAAGGGCCAATACTGTCAAAATTCACTTTGAGAGGAAATTCTGGAAAAACCTTTAATTGCCTATTAAAATGTACTCCAACAGACGAAAGCGAAAACATTTCTCTTTCATAAAATGTTAACATCCATTCTCGGCAAGTTACGGTTTTCCGGAATTTTTTCTAAAAATGAATTTTAACAGCATGCTTATTGGCCCTTCTCAAAAACACGCAATATATATTTTGCATTGAGTTTAGTATTCTGTATTATGACGTGTTGATTTACTGATGGACATGTGAAATATCCATACATTATGCAGTATAAAAATGATTGAAAAGTAAAAAACCCGAAAAGTCCGGATTGCTTACATATACTACATAACATGGTGAATCAAATCATGCCGATTTTTTGTTCGCAAAGTTTCACAATTTTGAGAAATTTCTTAATGAAAATGAACATTTTTCAGAGAAAAATCGATTTATATCCCGGAACACATGTCATACATCATTGGAGTCTTCAGAAAAGTTATGTGTCTTGACGATATCTAAAACTTTCTAGAACGTACCAATGTAGAAAAAAATAAGTTTTAGAAGAGAAAGATAAAAAATTGATATTAAGGTGCAACGTACATATCTCTTAAGGAAAAATATATAGCAGGCGGATATGTTCATCAAAGTTGTTCAAAATATATTACTCTATAAGATTCCGTGCAAAACAAACATAGAATGTCAAGTTCCACAATAAAATGCAGTACCAATGCTTTCTTTTATTACAAATAAGTAATAAAAAAATAAAAAATAAGTTTTAGAAGAGAAAGATAAAAAACTGATATTAAGGTACGACGTACATATCTCTTAAGGAAAAATATATAGCAGGCGGATTTGTTCATCAAAGTTGTTCAAAATAAATTACTCTATAAGATTCCGTGCAAAACAAACATAGAATGTCAAGTTCCACAATAAAATGCAGTACCAATGCTTTCTTTTATTACAAAATTTAATAGTTGATGCTAGTAATTTAACTAAATCAATTCTCCTATTAATGACGACAATTTCCAATTAAATTGATGAACATTCGAAAACGTTAAGGTGAAGCTTTCCCCAGGACACGGTGTTTCGCCGAAAACACCAACTTTCAATGCATTGTCTCAAATTACTCAAGAACGAGAAAAAATTCGGGAAAACCACCTCGTCTGATTGTTCACAAGTTTGTTATGAACAGATCTGAGAAAAAAATTTCACGAAAAACGGTTCAGGAAAAAAGTTGTGGTGCGAGTTTTCCATTCCGTCCCTATATTTACATCCCATGGAATTTTCAGCAGTAAGCGGGCTGAAAAAAGGGATATGGCAATTGAAATAAAACGATAAACTACTTTCGAATTGCAAAAAGAAATATTTTTTTGTGGTTTTACTAGAAGTGTGGAAATAAATTATGTCATAATAATTGACATAGTTCCGGAATTTTCCCGAATGGTGGCGCTACCGATCAATGAATAAAAGACGGTAAAATCACTGTGGCTAAGTAGCTGAATATGATAGAACTTTAGAATGTTCTACAAAATTTCAGAATCCGTAAATATCTTCATTTAGATGATATGATTGTTTCGGAATTACTCCGATTGGCGGCGCTAGAGAGCAAAAGTGTGCGTCATCAGATCATATTTTCTGTGTATCTCAGCAAGTAAGAGGAGTAATGCTTTGAAATGTTCAACAAAGTTGTGAGTTGAGGGCAGACCTTCTCTTGGGCCTTGAATATGTTTTAGAATTTCCCCGACGGGCGGCGCTAGCGTGCGAAAATCGACGTTTTGAGATGGTATTTTGTAAACTTGGAGGAAAAATGCTTTGAGGTGTTCAACAAAGTTGTAAGTCGAGGGCAGACCTTCTCTTGGGTCATGAACATGTTTAAGAATTTCTCCGATTGCGGGGCTAGTGTGCAAAAAACAACGTTATGAGATGGTATTTTTTCTCTATCTTGGAAAGTGGGAGGAATAATGGATAGAGGTATTCAACAAAGCTATAAATCGAGTTCATGCCTTCTCTTGGGTCAAGAACATGTTTAAGAATTTCTCCGATTGGCGGCGCTAGTGTGCAAAAAACAACGTTATGAGATGGAATTTTCTCTGTATCTACGAAGATGGGAGGGAAAATGCTTTGAGGTGTTCAACAAAGTTGTAAGTCGAGGGCAGGTCTTCTCTTGGGTCAAGAACATGTTTAAGAATTTCTCCTATTGGCGGCGCTAGTGTGCAAAAAACAACGTAATTAGATGCAATTTTCTCTGTATCTACGAAGATGGGAGGGAAAATGCTTTGAGGTGTTCAACAAAGTTGTAAGTCGAGGGCAGGTCTTCTCTTGGGTCATGAACATGTTTAAGAATTTCTCCGATTGCGGGGCTAGTGTGCAAAAAACAACGTTATGAGATGGAATTTTCTCTGTATCTACGAAGATGGTAGGGAAAATGCTTTGAGGTGTTCAACAAAGTTGTAAGTCGAGGGCAGGTCTTCTCTTGGGTCATGAACATGTTTAAGAATTTCTCCGATTGGCGGCGCTAGTGTGCAAAAAACAACGTTATGAGATGGAATTTTCTCTGTATCTACGAAGATGGGAGGGAAAATGCTTTGAGGTGTTCAACAAAGTTCTAAGTCGAGGGCAGGTCTTCTCTTGGGTCATGAACATGTTTAAGAATTTCTCCGATTGGCGGCGCTAGTGTGCAAAAAAACAACGTTATGAGATGGAATTTTCTCTGTATCTACGAAGATGGGAGGGAAAATGCTTTGAGGTGTTCAACAAAGTTCTAAGTCGAGGGCAGGTCTTCTCTTGGGTCAAGAACATGTTTAAGAATTTCTCCGATTGGCGGCGCTAGTGTGCAAAAAACAACGTTATGAGATGGAATTTTCTCTGTATCTACGAAGATGGGAGGGAAAATGCTTTGAGGTGTTCAACAAAGTTCTAAGTCGAGGGCAGGTCTTCTCTTGGGTCAAGAACATGTTTAAGAATTTCTCCGATTGGCGGCGCTAGTGTGCAAAAAAACAACGTTATGAGATGGAATTTTCTCTGTATCTACGAAGATGGGAGGGAAAATGCTTTGAGGTGTTCAACAAAGTTCTAAGTCGAGGGCAGGTCTTCTCTTGGGTCAAGAACATGTTTAAGAATTTCTCCGATTGGCGGCGCTAGTGTGCAAAAAACAACGTTATGAGATGGAATTTTCTCTGTATCTACGAAGATGGGAGGGAAAATGCTTTGAGGTGTTCAACAAAGTTGTAAGTCGAGGGCAGGTTTTCTCTTGGGTCAAGAACATGTTTAAGAATTTCTCCGATTGGCGGCGCTAGTGTGCAAAAAACAACGTTATGAGATGGAATTTTCTCTGTATCTACGAAGATGGGAGGGAAAATGCTTTGAGGTGTTCAACAAAGTTGTAAGTCGAGGGCAGACCTTCTCTTGGGTCATGAACATGTTTAAGAATTTCTCCTATTGGCGGCGCTAGTGTGCAAAAAACAACGTTATGAGATGGTATTTTTTCTCTATCTTGGAAAGTGGGAGGAATAATGGATAGAGGTATTCAACAAAGTTATAAATCGAGTTCATGCCTTCTCTTGGGTCAAGAACATGTTTAAGAATTTCTCCGATTGGCGGCGCTAGTGTGCAAAAAACAACGTTATGAGATGGAATTTTCTCTGTATCTACGAAGATGGGAGGGAAAATGCTTTGAGGTGTTCAACAAAGTTGTAAGTCGAGGGCAGGTCTTCTCTTGGGTCATGAACATGTTTAAGAATTTCTCCGATTGGCGGCGCTAGTGTGCAAAAAAACAACGTTATGGGATGGAATTTTCTCTGTATCTACGAAGATGGGAGGGAAAATGCTTTGAGGTGTTCAACAAAGTTCTAAGTCGAGGGCAGGTCTTCTCTTGGGTCATGAACATGTTTAAGAATTTCTCCGATTGCGGGGCTAGTGTGCAAAAAACAACGTTATGAGATGGTATTTTTCTCTATCTTGGAAAGTGGGAGGAATAATGGATAGAGGTATTCAACAAAGTTATAAATCGAGTTCATGCCTTCTCTTGGGTCAAGAACATGTTTAAGAATTTCTCCGATTGGCGGCGCTAGTGTGCAAAAAACAACGTTATGAGATGGAATTTTCTCTGTATCTACGAAGATGGGAGGGAAAATGCTTTGAGGTGTTCAACAAAGTTGTAAGTCGAGGGCAGGTCTTCTCTTGGGTCATGAACATGTTTAAGAATTTCTCCTATTGGCGGCGCTAGTGTGCAAAAAACAACGTAATTAGATGCAATTTTCTCTGTATCTACGAAGATGGGAGGGAAAATGCTTTGAGGTGTTCAACAAAGTTGTAAGTCGAGGGCAGACCTTCTCTTGGGTCAAGAACATGTTTAAGAATTTCTCCGATTGGCTGTGCTAGCGCGCAAAAATCTAAGTTATGAGATGGTATTTTTTCTCTATCTTGGAAAGTGGGAGGAATAATGGATAGAGGTATTCAACAAAGCTATAAATCGAGTTCATGCCTTCTCTTGGGTCAAGAACATGTTTAAGAATTTCTCCGATTGGCGGCGCTAGTGTGCAAAAAACAACGTTATGAGATGGAATTTTCTCTGTATCTACGAAGATGGGAGGGAAAATGCTTTGAGGTGTTCAACAAAGTTGTAAGTCGAGGGCAGGTCTTCTCTTGGGTCATGAACATGTTTAAGAATTTCTCCTATTGGCGGCGCTAGTGTGCAAAAAACAACGTAATTAGATGCAATTTTCTCTGTATCTACGAAGATGGGAGGGAAAATGCTTTGAGGTGTTCAACAAAGTTGTAAGTCGAGGGCAGGTCTTCTCTTGGGTCATGAACATGTTTAAGAATTTCTCCGATTGCGGGGCTAGTGTGCAAAAAACAACGTTATGAGATGGAATTTTCTCTGTATCTACGAAGATGGTAGGGAAAATGCTTTGAGGTGTTCAACAAAGTTGTAAGTCGAGGGCAGGTCTTCTCTTGGGTCATGAACATGTTTAAGAATTTCTCCGATTGGCGGCGCTAGTGTGCAAAAAAACAACGTTATGAGATGGAATTTTCTCTGTATCTACGAAGATGGGAGGGAAAATGCTTTGAGGTGTTCAACAAAGTTGTAAGTCGAGGGCAGACCTTCTCTTGGGTCATGAACATGTTTAAGAATTTCTCCTATTGGCGGCGCTAGTGTGCAAAAAACAACGTTATGAGATGGTATTTTTTCTCTATCTTGGAAAGTGGGAGGAATAATGGATAGAGGTATTCAACAAAGTTATAAATCGAGTTCATGCCTTCTCTTGGGTCAAGAACATGTTTAAGAATTTCTCCGATTGGCGGCGCTAGTGTGCAAAAAACAACGTTATGAGATGGAATTTTCTCTGTATCTACGAAGATGGGAGGGAAAATGCTTTGAGGTGTTCAACAAAGTTCTAAGTCGAGGGCAGGTCTTCTCTTGGGTCATGAACATGTTTAAGAATTTCTCCGATTGGCGGCGCTAGTGTGCAAAAAAACAACGTTATGAGATGGAATTTTCTCTGTATCTACGAAGATGGGAGGGAAAATGCTTTGAGGTGTTCAACAAAGTTCTAAGTCGAGGGCAGGTCTTCTCTTGGGTCAAGAACATGTTTAAGAATTTCTCCGATTGGCGGCGCTAGTGTGCAAAAAACAACGTTATGAGATGGAATTTTCTCTGTATCTACGAAGATGGGAGGGAAAATGCTTTGAGGTGTTCAACAAAGTTCTAAGTCGAGGGCAGGTCTTCTCTTGGGTCAAGAACATGTTTAAGAATTTCTCCGATTGGCGGCGCTAGTGTGCAAAAAAACAACGTTATGAGATGGAATTTTCTCTGTATCTACGAAGATGGGAGGGAAAATGCTTTGAGGTGTTCAACAAAGTTCTAAGTCGAGGGCAGGTCTTCTCTTGGGTCAAGAACATGTTTAAGAATTTCTCCGATTGGCGGCGCTAGTGTGCAAAAAACAACGTTATGAGATGGAATTTTCTCTGTATCTACGAAGATGGGAGGGAAAATGCTTTGAGGTGTTCAACAAAGTTGTAAGTCGAGGGCAGACCTTCTCTTGGGTCATGAACATGTTTAAGAATTTCTCCTATTGGCGGCGCTAGTGTGCAAAAAACAACGTTATGAGATGGTATTTTTTCTCTATCTTGGAAAGTGGGAGGAATAATGGATAGAGGTATTCAACAAAGTTATAAATCGAGTTCATGCCTTCTCTTGGGTCAAGAACATGTTTAAGAATTTCTCCGATTGGCGGCGCTAGTGTGCAAAAAACAACGTTATGAGATGGAATTTTCTCTGTATCTACGAAGATGGGAGGGAAAATGCTTTGAGGTGTTCAACAAAGTTGTAAGTCGAGGGCAGGTCTTCTCTTGGGTCATGAACATGTTTAAGAATTTCTCCGATTGGCGGCGCTAGTGTGCAAAAAAACAACGTTATGGGATGGAATTTTCTCTGTATCTACGAAGATGGGAGGGAAAATGCTTTGAGGTGTTCAACAAAGTTCTAAGTCGAGGGCAGGTCTTCTCTTGGGTCATGAACATGTTTAAGAATTTCTCCGATTGCGGGGCTAGTGTGCAAAAAACAACGTTATGAGATGGTATTTTTCTCTATCTTGGAAAGTGGGAGGAATAATGGATAGAGGTATTCAACAAAGTTATAAATCGAGTTCATGCCTTCTCTTGGGTCAAGAACATGTTTAAGAATTTCTCCGATTGGCGGCGCTAGTGTGCAAAAAACAACGTTATGAGATGGAATTTTCTCTGTATCTACGAAGATGGGAGGGAAAATGCTTTGAGGTGTTCAACAAAGTTGTAAGTCGAGGGCAGGTCTTCTCTTGGGTCATGAACATGTTTAAGAATTTCTCCTATTGGCGGCGCTAGTGTGCAAAAAACAACGTAATTAGATGCAATTTTCTCTGTATCTACGAAGATGGGAGGGAAAATGCTTTGAGGTGTTCAACAAAGTTGTAAGTCGAGGGCAGACCTTCTCTTGGGTCAAGAACATGTTTAAGAATTTCTCCGATTGGCTGTGCTAGCGCGCAAAAATCTAAGTTATGAGATGGTATTTTTTCTCTATCTTGGAAAGTGGGAGGAATAATGGATAGAGGTATTCAACAAAGCTATAAATCGAGTTCATGCCTTCTCTTGGGTCAAGAACATTTTTAAGAATTTCTCCGATTGGCGGCGCTAGTGTGCAAAAATCAAAGTTATGAGATGGAATTTTCTCTGCATCTACGAAGATGGGAGGGAAAATGCTTTGAGGTGTTCAATAAAGTTGTAAGTCGAGGGCAGGTCCTCTATTGGGTCAAGAACATGTTTATGAATTTCTCCGATTGGCGGCGCTAGTGTGCAAAAAACAACGTTATGAGATGATATTTCCCCTCTATCTTGGAAAGTGGGAGGAATAATGCTTTGATGTGGTCTACAAAATGCAAAGGAAGGAAGTAGTGCAAAGACGGTGTTAGCTATGTATTTTTTCCGTACTACATAGGTTTGTGAATAAATTTTTGTTGCTGTGAGCAGTGGTATAGTGCAAATGATCAACAGTGCGATAGTGGAATATATTATCTGCCCGTAAATGTATATCAGTCCCATTCGATTTTTCTTCGATTTCCAAAAAAGTTTATCAAGCATCTAATTTAGACACATACCTCCATATTTCAATACAATAAAATGTAACTATAAGCGATAAGCTTTCAGCTCCATTCGCTGATTGAATGGTACTGTTTGATAAGCACGGTCGACATAGCGTTACAAAATTTCCCCTTACGTGTTTTTTGTTCATTTCGCTTTGCAAGAAACATTCAAAGATTATAACAAACAGTTAAACAATGAAACCATTGTGAAATAATAATCGAAATTTGTGCTTTTCAAAACGCTTGTCTCAAACTTCTGCTCATGATTGTACATTTGTCCCGTTTTCTATGGGATTTTCTATATTTATGGGACTGATTTGCGATCATAGGCAGTGTAACTTTGTCAAATCTGAATACTCTAAGATGCCAGCTTCGTGTGCTAGTATACTGACCTTATTTTACCAAAACTATGAATTCACAACTTGTTTCAATGCTATGTAATAAAACGGTATTGCCAAAACTGTTATTCTTCCATACAGACCAAAACATGAGAAGAAGACATGAGAGCTAGATTGTCAAAACAATTGACTTTTTTTTCGAAACACCACTCAACCGAATGGTAATTGGCTCCAGATCCCCCATTCCATAAACAAATTTGTTCGGATGCTTCTGGTTTACTCAAAAGAATTTTTATGTTTGTATGCAAAAATATATGAAATATCGGCAATGGAAACAAATTCAGTAAAAAATGTCAGCATTTACTTAAAGCGAAATTGAAGCAGAAAATGCTACATAATAAGGGATAACTATTGGTGTTGTTGTTAATACAAACGTAGATTTATGCGTAAGAAATTACAGATAAAGATCTCGTAAAGAACAATTTCATACAAAATAATAAATATGCCGGTATTTTTCTGTAGGATTCCCGATACAACCCCATAAGAAATAAATGCTTCAGAATTGTCCAATGATTGTCCTTCGCTGGACCAACATTAGACACAGCTCAGCAGGTCATTTAACAGATTTCCGTTATGAATCCAGTGACGATTTTCAATTTTTGGTCTTCCCAGTCAGCAAATCGAGAATTGCTAAAACAAAGCCGAACCACACGGCTTACATCTACTAGGCTAGCTCGTCAGAGTGTAAACATTTGACGAGAGCGCGTCATAGAAATCGTCGGCGAAAACATGAAATTCATATATTGTTTGTTGCTAACGAATGATCGGCACCTGGTAAATCACAAGGAAGCTATGCGGATGTCCAAAACCTTTGCTATGATCAGAAAATTACGGTGGGATATGTTTTCTATGGCAACTTTGTCGAACACCTCAAAGCATGTTCCCTCCCATCTTCGTAGATGCAGAGAAAATTCCATCTCATAACGTTGTTTTTTGCGCACTAGCGCCGCCAATCGGAGAAATTCTTAAACATGTTCTTGACCCAAGAGAAGGTCTGCCCTCGACTTACAACTTTGTTGAACACCTCAAAGCATTTTCCCTCCCATCTTCGTAGATACAGAGAAAATTCCATCTCATAACGTTGTTTTTTGCACACTAGCGCCGCCAATCGGAGAAATTCTTAAACATGTTCTTGACCCAAGAGAAGACCTGCCCTCGACTTACAACTTTGTTGAACACCTCAAAGCATTTTCCCTCCCATCTTCGTAGATACAGAGAAAATTCCATCTCATAACGTTGTTTTTTGCACACTAGCGCCGCCAATCGGAGAAATTCTTAAACATGTTCTTGACCCAAGAGAAGGCATGAACTCGATTTATAACTTTGTTGAATACCTCTATCCATTATTCCTCCCACTTTCCAAGATAGAGAAAAAATACCATCTCATAACGTTGTTTTTTTGCACACTAGCGCCGCCAATCGGAGAAATTCTTAAACATGTTCATGACCCAAGAGAAGGTCTGCCCTTGACTTACAACTTTGTTGAACACCTCAAAGCATTTTCCCTCCCATCTTCGTAGATACAGAGAAAATTCCATCTCATAACGTTGTTTTTTGCACACTAGCCCCGCAATCGGAGAAATTCTTAAACATGTTCATGACCCAAGAGAAGACCTGCCCTCGACTTAGAACTTTGTTGAACACCTCAAAGCATTTTCCCTCCCATCTTCGTAGATACAGAGAAAATTCCATCTCATAACGTTGTTTTTTTGCACACTAGCGCCGCCAATCGGAGAAATTCTTAAACATGTTCATGACCCAAGAGAAGACCTGCCCTCGACTTACAACTTTGTTGAACACCTCAAAGCATTTTCCCTACCATCTTCGTAGATACAGAGAAAATTCCATCTCATAACGTTGTTTTTTGCACACTAGCGCCGCCAATCGGAGAAATTCTTAAACATGTTCTTGACCCAAGAGAAGGCATGAACTCGATTTATAACTTTGTTGAACACCTCTATCCATTATTCCTCCCACTTTCCAAGATAGAGAAAAAATACCATCTCATAACGTTGTTTTTTGCACACTAGCGCCGCCAATAGGAGAAATTCTTAAACATGTTCTTGACCCAAGAGAAGACCTGCCCTCGACTTACAACTTTGTTGAACACCTCAAAGCATTTTCCCTCCCATCTTCGTAGATACAGAGAAAATTCCATCTCATAACGTTGTTTTTTGCACACTAGCGCCGCCAATCGGAGAAATTCTTAAACATGTTCTTGACCCAAGAGAAGGCATGAACTCGATTTATAGCTTTGTTGAATACCTCTATCCATTATTCCTCCCACTTTCCAAGATAGAGAAAAAATACCATCTCATAACGTTGTTTTTTGCACACTAGCCCCGCAATCGGAGAAATTCTTAAACATGTTCATGACCCAAGAGAAGGTCTGCCCTCGACTTACAACTTTGTTGAACACCTCAAAGCATTTTTCCTCCAAGTTTACAAAATACCATCTCAAAACGTCGATTTTCGCACGCTAGCGCCGCCCGTCGGGGAAATTCTAAAACATATTCAAGGCCCAAGAGAAGGTCTGCCCTCAACTCACAACTTTGTTGAACATTTCAAAGCATTACTCCTCTTACTTGCTGAGATACACAGAAAATATGATCTGATGACGCACACTTTTGCTCTCTAGCGCCGCCAATCGGAGTAATTCCGAAACAATCATATCATCTAAATGAAGATATTTACGGATTCTGAAATTTTGTAGAACATTCTAAAGTTCTATCATATTCAGCTACTTAGCCACAGTGATTTTACCGTCTTTTATTCATTGATCGGTAGCGCCACCATTCGGGAAAATTCCGGAACTATGTCAATTATTATGACATAATTTATTTCCACACTTCTAGTAAAACCACAAAAAAATATTTCTTTTTGCAATTCGAAAGTAGTTTATCGTTTTATTTCAATTGCCATATCCCTTTTTTCAGCCCGCTTACTGCTGAAAATTCCATGGGATGTAAATATAGGGACGGAATGGAAAACTCGCACCACAACTTTTTTCCTGAACCGTTTTTCGTGAAATTTTTTTCTCAGATCTGTTCATAACAAACTTGTGAACAATCAGACGAGGGGGTTTTCCCGAATTTTTTCTCGTTCTTGAGTAATTTGAGACAATGCATTGAAAGTTGGTGTTTTCGGCGAAACACCGTGTCCTGGGGAAAGCTTCACCTTAATATCAACATTTTTGAGTTGCAGCCAAAACAATAATTTGCAAAATGAAATTAATTATAGATTCACCCTTCAATTCTCGAAACCATTTCTGGAAATTATGCACGGTACAGGAGGTCTCAGAAACTAATTCCAGTTTGATAAAAGTTAATCTTCAATTTGTTCTACAGATGAGGTAATACACGAAGCTTTACAAAAATCAATAATTGTCTCTGGATGATGTGTTCGAAGCAAACTGCTGATAATTTCTTTGACTTTCTGTGTAATAACCTATACGAAATCATTCATTCTTACCTGATCAAGATATTCAATAAATGTTACTATGTTTTTATTGCCGCAATTTCTCTTAGTCTCAAATTTGCCGAAAATAGCCAACAAAATCGATACAGTACAAAACTATCGATTTTGTTGGCTATTTTCGGCAAAGAGCAAAGAGAAACGAAAGCAATGAAATTGAAAGACGAATAGGTATTCTAGAGCGAATCAGTTATAAACTAAGAACGGAAAACTAAGACTAGGCAGGCTCATATGGACATGATCGAAAGGAAATGTCAAGAGTCATTTCCTTTCGAGCCCAAGTCCACCGCGTAGTCATTGATAGAACACAACTCATCATCACGTTTTACCGCCGGCGGCGGCAAAAGAAAGTTCACAAATCCTCGCCTAGAATGATCATGCGATCATTCATTTCCACTACTGATAGCATTAAGCCGTTACGTATGCATTCAATCGACACCAAGCTATCGGTGCTACACCGATCCTATTGTGATTGAACTACTTGTTGTTTTTTTCGTTCTGCACACACGGATGGCTGGTAGCAATTGATGACACAGCTCAGCTAGCAGAAATTGAATTTTTAGCTAGTTTTTTACCAACTATTTTATATGTTACTAAGTTTTAATTACCGCAAGGTTCTACTATACCGATTTTGTTGGCTATTTTTGGTAGGGTGACCATACGTCCTGGTTTCCCAGGACATGTTCGGGTTTTGCATTGACTGTCCTGGTGTCTTGGGAAGTCGAGGAAATGCTTGATTTATCCTGGTTTTTCTCCTGTAAGTCCAATATATTTCTATTTATTCAGTCTTCGATTTTCACTATGCTCCAGATTGCAGATACGACCGACCGCATCCATAACTGCAACGTATACTCATCCTCAATCTGAATGGGACAAACAAAACTTAATACAGTCGAATCTCCCAATTGTACCATCCGATTGTTTTTTTATCTCTCAAGAGTGCCTCGTCAATATCGATGAAACAATGGTTACCAGCGCTTCTTCTCGGCTTAAATCATATTTCAATCCGGTACCCGAAGAATTCCCTTTGGTATATCTCAAAAGACACATCGGCGTTTTGGTGCTTCTGCTTCTCACTTGAGTTCTCTTGATAGTGGCTTTATTCGTGTTACTGGAAATCCATTCCATAAAAAATAGCAACTATCGTGGAATAATTTCATTGAGCGCTCTCTCGAGCTGGGGATCATGCAATTACTACAAGGTCGATACCAGTACCTAACCAATCGCTCTGCTTGTTAACAGTGCAGTGAATCAAAAGAACGTTTCTACCTAAAGTCTGCTGTCTATATGTACCGTGCTCGTACTATAAACAAGCAATGCCATCGAATAATGAAATTCGTCCCAAGCCCGTGTGAACAATATTTCGTTACTTTCATCGGTGCGATATCGATAATTCATTCCAAGATGTTTGAAACTCAACAGCAAATTTGCAAATGCAGTTTAGATTAACGGAAGTCGTCGTTATAAAAGCCCACCACACTCGTTACTGATAACGTTTAATACCTTGGCCATAACGGAAAGCTACGCTATGGCAGACAACATGCAATACGTCGTTGAGTATGATAATTTTAGGACCAAGATACCCGTTTATATTGACAATGATAAGATTGATATGCATCTGCACGATCTACACTTGAGTACTATTAATAAATTTATTACAACCACATACGTAACGGTGGAAATCTTTAAGTTTGAAACCTGGAGAAAAAATTTCTAGATATTTCCAACGGTGTTTGTTGCGTGAGAATGCGAGTGACGGAACTAGTACTTCATATCTGAACTTTCAATTTAAAGCAAAACGCGTGACCAAATCTCAAATCACGCTGTGCACTAGCCTGGCCCAAAATACCTTAAATCTCGAAATCAAAACCTTGCACCTGAATATGATAGTTTGGGTGGCTAATAAGCTTCCCTGAAGATTTCAGCTCATTTGGTACACTGGAAGTGGTTCCGCAAATTACTCAAAGTTTGTGTGGGAAAAATTGACCAAATGTATGGAAAAACGCATCAGTTTCACATTTTCAGACCTAGGTGGCGCTGTAATCGATTAATGTTTTTCGTGAGAAAAATTAAGAATCTTCTTGTAACAACAAATCGACTCGTGAAGATTGCAAGTCAATCTAACAAAAACTGACAGTTATAAGCGCGAAAAGCTGAGGGTGTCATGTGCTAGTAGTTGGGGTGGCTCTGTCGAAAGTGAAAAAAGCGGCTTATGGTGAACGCACGATTTGCATGAGGTGGATAACTACATGAATTTCAACTTTTAACAACACGAAATGCTGACCATTTGGAAGGACAATATCTTCGGCAAACTAGACCAGAATGTTAAGGGATTTCCGATGAAGAACAGGCGAATGCAGAATTATCCCACCAGGTGGCGCTAGGGAGTATGCAAATGACCTATAGTTAACTTATATATTGAGTAATATATCATGATCAGCTGATTGACATTTGCTATTATCTTCAGGTTACGTTGTTCTATTAGTACGCTTCCGTTATGATCTCGTCCAGGATCCTGCACTCGACCACCGCTTCCTGAACCAAAGCTCTCACATTGTTTTCTCCTTCCACTGCTTCTGCAACGAGTTCCCGATAGGTCGAGCTGCTGATCAACAGATCCTTCTTCAGCTCGAACAGTATCTTGCCTTTCTGAGTGCGCCTTGTTCTTACTACGTTCTCCCCCAGCTCCTTCAGCTTGGGATTCTCTCTCACCATTTTGAGGATCGCAGCGTACGTCACGCCGTCGTATGCTTTGACGACTAGAGCGTCTCCCCTATATCGCTTCTAGCGTGGCCAAAGGTGAAGATCTTTCTTCTTTTTCTTCTTTTCATCCTTTACTTTCTGTTTTTCCTCTTTCTGCGGTTTCTACGATTCGTCATCTACTATCCATTTGTCGGCTGTTTTGCTGTCTTTTGCCGACCTTCTCAGGCTCCCTCGGTTCCGCTATCTCCGTGGTTTGTGTTTTCTTTTCGGCGTTTTCAGTTTTCTCCAGTATCTCCCGCATCTGTTCGCATTCGGCTACTGCTACGGCAGATTTGATGCTAATCGCAAGATCCCTGATCTGTCCGTCACGTTGCCCTTGTTTTTTACAAATTTGTCAACATCTTTGATTTTTTGCCTCAGCTTCGTCACTTTTGGTAACCCAGACTTCTGGTTTTTTTGGTAATGCTTGGTTTTGGTTTAGCTTTTCTTTGCGCCCTGTTGCTTTGTCGCAGCTCGTGTTCGGTATGGCCTCCCTGGGCTGCTCTTGCTGATGCTGCTGTTGTGGTTGCACTTGTTCATTATGCTGGGTCGGCGACCCCGCTAGTCCACTTTTGGCGAACGGATTCACCACACATGCTCCGGATTAGGGTGCTTTATGCTAAAATCTAGTGGAAATGCACCAACTCACTTCGACAGGTTCAGCAGAGGCCAACATTATCCCGCTATATCCTAGCAAGACTCCCCTCCCCAACTCACAGTAAGTCCGTGGGAGGGGGGTCGTGAAGCCCTTGAACTATTGTCCTGAACTCCTGCTGCTCCTGTGTATGTATGTGTGCACGTCTAATATGTCACTCATTTTTCTCAGAGATGGCTGGACCGATTTGTACAAACTTAGTCTCATGAAAGGTACAACCTTTCCATCGGCTGCTATTGAACTTTGTGTTGATCGGAATTCCGAGTTACGGGTTGAACAGTGCGATTACACAGCAATTTTGTATGTAATCTGGTACCACTACGATATCAAAATGATGCAAATCTTATGGAAATGGGTGCAAAATTTCTTGGAATTGCCAGTCTTGATTACTAATAACAAACCAAACTCGATTTAATCACATTGGCCACCTACGACGATTCCTGAGTCCATAGAAGCAAGACTGTGTAATATTCAAAGGGGCAGGGAGTAAAGGGAAATTTAAAAATCAAATTTGTATATTTGATACCAAATGGCTTTGATGAAACGTCGAGATTTTATGGAATGAACTTTTTTCCCCATCTCAAGACCCGCTTAGATCACCCCTCATTACACCCGCCTCAGACTACCACTGCATCCATCCCGCATACCGCCCATCCTCTTAACCCCATCATCTTTATACCAACACTCAAGGTGCGGAAAACTCGCTCACCGCCATGAGCGTACATGAATTTGTTTCCTTATACATCGTCGGGGGTCTACGCTCTCGTTAAAAAGATACAGACCCACACAACTCGCTCCGCATCACACCGTATGCGATTACGAAGGGAGAGAGAATCGGAAATCTCAAAATTTTTTAACGCGTTCCGCATTGCCGATGCAGTGAGGTAATGAGTGCCATCGAACATATTCGGCAGCGAACATGTTCGTTCGGAAAAATGATCCAAATCTTCGTGCGCAATCCTGAAACTAAACGATTGAAATATATGGCTGGCTTAAAAATATCGGTAGGAGTCAGTGTCCGCCTGGACACCGCACGGAGTGGCAATTTCTGCTGTGTAGGTTCAACTCGCAGTCATTTCCTTGCTGCGTGTTAATTTTGTCATGCGCTATACATGTTATCGCTCGAGTTGAACTCTACCATTGTATGTACAAATGCCGTACTTGCGATGTAGACAAGATGTGTGGTAATGTACATTGGTTTAGATTTGTTTGGATTTAGTTTAATTTTCAATGTTCAGGCGCGTTCGGCTCCTTCCACGCGCTACATTCGAGAGGAAACTTAGATTTGTCTTCTTTTCTATGCCAATAAATAATCTCGAAAGTTGTGCGTTTTATAGCGTATCATTGCGCGAATATAGCTCACTGCTTCCGGTGATATGCATTTGCATAGAATTGACAAAATATCGATCGTCGCTGATCAATTTTCTTGTTTTTAACTGTAATGATAATATCTTTTGCTTCAATCATATGATTATCCACGTTTAGGTGGTTTTGGCTTGAGACGAAGCTGGCCCAGGTTATAACTCAAATTGATGTCAAAATAAATTAAGTGATAACAGTTTCGGTTGAAACCTGACTCAGTTTCGAGATCAAACAAAAACACATTCGTGCTAGGGCATACGAGTCCGGCGCATAAAGTTCATACCTTTTTGTGTGCATGCAATTAGGTGTGAATAAACAGATAGAAAGGGAATCATATGTATAAACTAATAACAATATAATAAAATATAATAGATAAATCGAAATTTTAAAAACAGTTTACCAAACGAAATTTTCACTGAAATGCTGTTAAGTTTATTAAGTTTCTTGGAACTAATAATTGGAATGTGGGTTGCGTGAAATTTAGTAACAAGGATCACCGTTCTGGCGGAGTAACTATTGGTGTTTGTTTCAGGCAACGTTCACAAAAATAGATAAGGCTAGTAACTGGGACTATAACCATTCATGTATGCGCTTACAGTTGTATTATCTATAGCATTGCAGTTATTGATATTAGTCTGAAAGGATTCCGCTGGAGCAGTGCTGCCAGGGACATTTTCAGTTAGCAGTGAAAATGAAATTTGTAGATATTTTCGTTATATTGCATTATTATTGAAAACTGATAAAACTGTAGCCGCCGGTGGCCACTGGTTTTGTATGACGGGAGCAGGGTGGATTTTTCTTACAGATTTGCCTTACCGGACTCGGTCAAACGTAAGCTATTTCGTTTTCTTTCGCACAAATATCGCACAGAAAAGGCACTAAGTTTCACTACCTTTATTTGTTTTGCGATACACCTTCAGGCACATACATACATGTTCATACATACATACGGTCGAATTTTCCGCTTAATTTTAATCACTAATTTTTTGATAGGAATAGACTTCTGACTGAATTTTCTCAGCCGCCGAACCCGGTCAGGTGGTTCTCAACTATCGACTAACTTTTCTCAAGACTGCACGACGCACCCCGGTTTTCGCGTGCTAACTCTAACTGACTTATACGACTCGACTGACGCGGCCGGGCGAGAGCAACTTAAACGACCGACCTGACGCGGCCGGGCGAGAGCAACTTAAACGACTGACTTATCCGACTGACCTCTTCCAATCTGACGCAAAAGACTTTTATCATTTCGTCTGTGTAGACTTCTCTCTGAGAGAGTCTCAGACCTAAACAAAACATTCTTTCCACGCTCGCGAGAGTAAAGACCCCGGTGGATGAATCAGTAGTTCACTATGACTCATACTCGGAAGCCTTTACTTTCTATAATAGCGTCGCCGTCTGCTGCTAGCAGCAACAAACTGTGTTTAATTAAACAAAGTGTGTATTCGTTTTCCGTAAGCATATGGCTTGGAAAGCGCGAGTGCATCAAAATATCAGCTTAGCTTAAGGCTGTAGCTGGTGATGTAACCCAGGAAATTAGCTTCCATGGTGCACCACTTGGAGAAATTTTCCAGGGTTGATGCTGGCCGAAAACTATGGGCGCTGCATGCCCCCTTACTTACTGAGCTTGATGTTGCCTCGAAGAGACGCATCATCAAGACGATTGCGCGGGTCATTAGAAAAATTTATGTCAAAAAGTCTTTTGTGTCCTAACTCCTAAGATTGCCATTACAAAAATCATATTTGTTATTACTTTTGTCAAAACCAAATATTTACAATTTTCTATCATTATTTGACATTTTCTTAACATCCTAACTTTACGATGGTCCTAGTGTGCACCCCTGCTGTCCTTCTCGCGGCTCGTCCAATGCTTATACCGGTGTTTTCACCAGTGTGCTGCCTGGCTGCTTCCTCTCGGGTCGATAATGGTTTTCGGGACTTTGATCTCGGGGCACCTCCTCTGGTCCTGCACCCTCCTAGTGGTATACTTCATGTTTCGTTTATATTCTCACCAGTCAGAGTTTGGTGTTTCTGACTGTGTATAGTGCCTCATTATTGGAGCGGCTGACTGGGCTTTTGATTTTCTCCAGTCGTGTCTTCGTTCGGTAATTCACCGCAGTCGGACGTTATGGTAGTTCCGACTGGGGCAATATATATGTGTTGGCCAAGCATCAGTCGAGTTGTAGTGTGTCGACTGTGCGGCATACTTCTTGTTCTTGTATCATCGGTCAGAGTGTAATGTTCCGACCGAAGTACTTTGTAGTTAATTATATGACCGTAGTCGGGTTGTGATGTCCCGGCTGTGGCCTTTTGCTCGTGTTTTGGAGTGAGCCGGGTATTGGTTGTACCGACTTCACTCCCTACGTCTTCTTCTTACTTCCAGTAGCGTATACTCATTCCATGCCGGTTTGGCTTTCCGTTTCTTGTTCTTGTTGTCTTCTGTGGCGCCCCTCAATCGTTCCCGTCACCACTGGTTCCATCCTTATCGAACGCGTTGGGTAGTCTAACAAAGCTACCTTAATCCATCCTTGTCGAACGCGGTGGGTAGTGCTCGTGACTACCTTCTCCACAGGGCACACACTTCTCTGGACTTCTGCTTCCACTTTATAAAAAATCTCCTATGTTTAATAGTTATTATTATTTTTGTCAATATACGTTATTTGCTTATTCGTTGTACGGTTTTGATAATTTGACTGCTATAGATTATTATTGTATTAAAAATATGAACAAACTAATTTTTTTTGTGTTATCTTCATTCTCAACCTGTAATTTACTATATCTATTTAATTATTTCAATTTATGTTTGTTTTCAATCATTTGCTTTAATCTTTAAAATTTGTCATATGTGAAATTACTTTTGTTTATAGTTTATGTTAAAATGAAAACCGACTCGATTGGCAATCTTCCTAATCTTCTAATTTTTTTTTGTCGGTGATTCTTTGCAAAAGAAAAAGAGTGTTAGTGGTTAGTATGTTTCCCCCAATTCCTTCTTTTTCCCCAGATGTGTTTTTTTTTGTACGAGATCTTTTGCTACTTTGCTCGTTTTAATAATTTCGAGTTCTTTTGCCTGTTGTGCTCGGTTTTTAGTATTTTTTTTGGTAATATTGTTTTAGGCTCGAGATGGATAATATATTTTTTTGTGTGTTCCTCGAGTTGTGTCTTTTTTTAAATTGTGTTTTATTTTTTTTTCATAATAAATTTTTTTTTTTTCATAATAAAATATTTTCTTCTTTAAATTTTTTTCAAAAATGGTGTTCCGACAACATTTGTCGTAGCGAGGTAAGTATTTTTTTGTGGGAATACTTGATTGTCTTCCTTCCTGTCTATTGTGGCTATTGTGTATGTTGCTTCGACATCTCCCCCTATCCAATTGAGGTTGACCCAGGAAGGTACCTGTAAATAAAGACTTAAATTCCCGAAAAGATACATGGTATTTGTAACCATGCGGTTATGAAAGAAAAGTACTCTGAAATCTTACTTACCATAATCAGCTACATCCATCCTAGGGAGTGCCTGAAAATTACAATTGCCAAGGTGGACTGATGCGCAACTTGTGAAACCAACTCAAAATTCTCCTAATAATATTTAGAAAGATAGAAAAAAAAATATAACGCCCTTTGGCTGATTTGCGATTCTTGTGAAATTACCACAAAATTCTTCTGCAGTGTCTGTCTCTACTGCAACTTGTTGATAACTTTCTTGTTTTGGCATGTTTGCCCTTTTCATAAAATATTTCCCATCTGGGCGTTTTACTCGCCATTACTATTCATCTGCCTTTCATTATGTGTATTTATGTTTTAATCAGTACCTTGGACGGATTCATGCTACGCCTCTTTGGTAAAATGTAATCTTCTGAGCGTGTTCGCTACACGTCTCTTTAAAAATTGTTTCATAAAAATTTTCTATTCCCACTTTCACGTTTTTCGTGACGCTTTCATCACCTATATGTTATAGTGTCCATTAACACTTCTCTTTAATTATGAAACTTTTTCCTTTGTTTTCACCGCTAAGATCTCCTAATGATTATTCCCTTCGTCTTTGTCTCGTATTCCTGTTCTTCACCCTTTTCGCCCTTACTTGGTTTGTCCTCGTTTGTCAACCTTTTCGTCCTATCTGAAATTTTAACACTCGTTCATACTTCACTCATTTATCATGCATACCGGCGTAGGTTTCCTTGTGTTCATTCACCCTTGTCATTCTCAGGAGTCCTACCTCCCCTTGCGCATTCATTCTTGTGTTTCTAATCTCGATTCTTCGGTATTGTCAACTCTGGAGTTTCAAATCGTAGTATAGCTTACACGATCCGATTTAGAAAATACGCGACCTTTATAATCGTGGCTCTAGCTCTGGTCCTTTGACTCTGGCTTTTGGCTCTACTTTTATTTTGGCTCTGGGTCGCTGACTCAGGCCTTCCTCTATTTTTACTTTATAAATTGCACTCGACTCAGGTCCTTTGACTCTGGATCTTGGCTCTTGACTTTTATTTTGGCTCTGGTTCGCTGACTTAGGCCCTTCTGTATTTTTGCCTTAGTTTGGTTCAGGTTTCTTGGACTCTGACCATCTCTTGTATTCATTGTCAATGTTTTGCAACCTTCCTTTTGATTGCACTTTTTCCTGTGTTACACTTTCCAACAACCTTGCAAAATTTATATTACTTTTATTCGCAACCTTTCCTTCGATTGCATCTTTTTCATGTTTCTATTATATCCCATATTTTATACGACAGTCTACTTGACTCGTTAATAAAAAAAATTCCCACTTTCTGGCTTTATATTTTCTACCATTTTAGATTGCTTTTTATCGACAGACACTGCTTATTTTATTTTAAACTTTTGATTTTTTTTCTGACATAAACGCTTTTTTTAAATTAAACATTATGTCCTCGTATTATACTCTGCCCTTCATTTTGCATTCCGTTCTTTATTTGTTCTTCGTTGTGTTGTTCGTATACATATTTATTCTTTGTTCCTATTTCAGTATACCGTATTATTGCGAATTTTACGTCATGTATTCCGTAACTCAATTATTATTTTTGAATGCTGACTAGTATATACATATTGATTTGATAGCTACTTGTGTTTATATTTAGAATAGTTTACTAAGGTGAATATGTACATATGTATTTACAACTATGTACATTTTTTTTTAGAACTCAGTCCATTTACCTTTTTAATCGGTTGACATGTACTTTCTCAAATCTATTTCCGTTTTTAATTACGGCCGTTTGCTCACTTGGCAGTTCGACCACTTCGTATGGTCCTCTCCATAGATTTTGCAATTTCTGTCCTACACCTATGGGGTTGGCTTTAACTAACACCAATTCGCCCCACATGGGTTGCCATACTTTTGTGTTTTTATCGTATATTTCTTTTCTTTTTTGTTTCGATAAAATCAAATTTTCGCGTGCTCTCATTCACATAATCTTCATAATATACGCCATCGCTGTCCCATTTGTATACTGAGTTCGGGATGTTTGCGCGTTGACCATATAGTAATTCGAATGGTGTGTAACCAGTCGATGAATTTAACGTTGTATTATATTCAAACGTAAAGAAAGGCAAGTGTTGATCCCAAGTCCTCGGATCCTTTCCAACGTACTGCCTTAGATAAATTTTTAATTCTCTATTGGACCTTTCCACCAAATTAGCTTGTGGGTGGTAGGTACTTGTGGTGATTTCCTTTATTTTTAAAATCTTACATACATTTTTCATTAAGGAACTTACAAAATTTGTTCCATTGTCTGTAACTAACTCCAAGGGAGTTCCAAATTTACAGATGTAGTTTTCTCCAAAAGTTTGGGCAACCGTCGAACTTTCCTGGTTCTCCATCGGTGCTACTGTTAAAAATCTAGTTAGGTCGTCTTGCATGACTAGACCGTATTTATTTCCCCAGTCTGATTCGGGTAATACTACAATATCCATGTACAATTTTTCGAAAGGTGCAATGGAAGTAGTTGTAATTTTCATCGGAATCTTGTTGGACCTATCAGTTTTATTCTTTTGGCACGAGTCACATTGTTTGACGTAGTTTTCTACGTCTCTGCGCATGTTTTTCCACTCGAATAGTGGGCTTATACGTTTTAACATTCTTTTACTTCCGACATGTCCGGCCAGCGGAGAGTCATGAAACTATTTAAGAACAGTTTCTCTCTCTTCTACTGGTACGTGCATTCGCTCTTTCTCTGGTGCATATAGAGTGAACACCTTATTGAATTTTCCTGCAATGAATCTTAAAATATTTGTTTCCGGTGTAGTTTGTATATATCTGTAAGAGATAATTTGAATGTTCTTATCTGTTTTCATATGTTCGGGACAGTTCGCAAACGCGTCAACTAACCCTTCAAAAAATACTTTTGTGTCGGCTTTTGATCGGCTCGACCCGTTTAATATCATTCCCCATATTTTTCGGTTGGGTATCGCAAATACTCTACCGTTCAAATAATCTTTCAACCCATGAGGTAGGTCGACCAATTCGCTTAGCTCTTTATAGGCTGATTTACTGTTGACAATCATGAATGTGGCGTCTGTTTGGCTTTCTTCGATCTTGCTCTTCGAAAATTTTAATAATTTAAAATCAATACGTCCTTGGGCTAGATCATTCTGGAAGTCTTGATGTGAGATCAATCTTTCAACATCACCCTTCTCGTCCCATTCGAAATCGATATCTGTTTTTTCTTGAAAAGACCAAATCTTCCCGTTTGACCCGTAATTTGTGTTGGGGTTTTGTTCTCTGCGTCTGTCCGCCTCGCAAGTTCTTTATCTTCTTGCTGCTGTTGCCGCTTTTGCTGTCGAGTAACTACAGCGACAGTGTGAGTAATTTCATCCTTATCGGTTTCCGGATGAAGTCTTGATAAAAAATCGGCTACAACATTGTCCTTGCCTTGTTTGTAGCGAATATCCATTTCTAACCCTTGTAATTTTAGGCGAAGTCTAGTAAGAGTCGGGGAAGTCTCTTTTAAATGCCATATCGAGATCAATGGTCTATGATCCGTATAGACAATAAATTTTTGGTTATATATAAAGTGTTTAAACCTGTTTACTGACCATACGATTGCAAGTAATTCTTTTTCTAGCGTATGGTACCTTCTTTCTGCATCGACTAGACCTCTGCTCGCATAGGCTATGGGTCTATCGGTGGACTTTTCATTAGAGAGTACTGCACCAATGGCATACTCGCTTGCATCTGTTGTGATCACAAACGTATCTTTGTAGTTCGGTCTTACCAACAGAGTTTCTGAAGTTAAAAAAATCTTTCAATTCTTCGAATGCTTTCTGACATTCATTAGTCCAACTAAATTTTACATTTTTCTTTAGCAGATCGTTCAATGGTTTACGTTTTTCTGCTATTTGTGGTATGAATTTACCATAAAAATTAACCGTTCCTAAAAACGAACGGACTCCTTTAACTGTTTTTGGCACAGTCATTTCTTTGATGGCCTTTATATTATCTTCCGTCGGCCGAATGCCTTCTGAATCAATTGCATGTCCGAGAAATTTAATTTCGGTTCTTAAGATTTGGCATTTTCCTGCCTCAATTTTCAAATTGTGTCGGCGCATAGCTTTCAAAACTTTTATGAGGTTTTCATTGTGTTCCTCAATGGTCGACCCGTAAATGATAATATCGTCTAGGTAAACGATAGCTTTCACATTTTCAATTTCATATAATATTGTGTTCATCAACTTCTGAAATGTTGATGGACTATTTCTAAGGCCCATAGGCATTCTTGTGAATTCAAAATGCCCTTTTGGGGTGGAAAAGGCTGTTTTAGCAGCATCTTTTGGATTGATCGGGACTTGGTAAAATCCAGATTTCAAGTCCAATGTTGAAAAATATTTTGATCCTCCGAGGTTGTCGAGTATTTCGTCGATCAGCGGAATTGGATATACGAATGGTTTCGTTACTAAATTCAATGCTCTAAAGTGGACCACGATTTTATACTTTTTATTTCCGTTTTCATCGTCCTGTTTAGGTACGCACAAAACCGGTGCATTCCATGGACTTTTACTAGGCTTAATAATGCCCTGCTTCAACATTTCCTCGATTTGTGCATTTATATGCTTTTTCGTTGCTTCGGGAAATCTATATTGCCTTTTATTTATCGGCACGTTTGACGTCGTCTCTATTTCATGGACCGCCGCGTCTGTAGTTGTTAGATGGTCTCCTTTTGGTAGAACACATCACTATATTCAGCCATTATCGATTCCATGGCTTGGAGATTATATCTTTTTAAATGATTCAAATTAAGAATTTCTAATAATTTTTCAGTTCGTTCATTACCACGTAACTGATCGTACTTTTTATTTTCAACCAGACAATAGTCCTGGTTGTCATCCAAGTTTTCTGAAATTTGTTCTTCATAATAGGAATCCACGAAGCTCTCGTCGCTGGATTCATTCATGTAATTCTTTTTGTAGTAATTCTTATTTGTACCATAATCATTAAAAACTGTCCTATTTCCTGATCCGTATTCTGGGACCATACTAGTCATACACTTTCTTCTGTGAAGTGTATCAATTTTATTATTTAATTCTTCCATATTGTACTGAGACCCAGCATCAGTATAATTTATAATTGCCTCTGTCTGGCTTGCCTTCTCGGCTGTAATTTCGCATTTGCGCGACATATTTGAGGGCATTTCATTATCTCTTACCATTTTATTTTGGTTTCTATTATTAATCGCGTCCCTTCCTTCGGGGGTCTTATTACGTTTTTCTTCGACGTATTTAGTTGGATTCTTTTCATCCGCGTTGTTCGGAATATTTTCCCCTCTTAACGTAAAATTATCAGTATTTTGTATCTTACCTCCATTTGACTTTTTGTCGAACTCATTCGATTTACTGAGTGCGATGTAGTCTAAATGCTGGGAGATAAAAACTGTGTGTTCTTTTAAAAATTCTGCTCCAATAATTCCTGGAACACATAGGTCTTTTACCACATAAAACTTAATTTTATAATCGGAATTCCCAATTATGAAATTGGTCTCTACTGACCCAATGGTTTCTGTCTGTGTCAGATTAAAACCGGTAATATTTACTTTATCTCTATAATTGATGAGTCTGGCTCCAATTTTCGAGAGCGTGTCCCATTTTATTACATTAAGGAATGCTCCTGTATCAAGCATATACTTAACTTTAGTATCTGGCCTTGCAACTGAGGCGATATTTACTAGTAACTGATTGTTCCTAGTACATTCTATATTCAATTTTTCATATTGAGAAGTATCTCTTCCCAATTTATTATTGCCGTTATCTGGCCTTGTCTTGGGCCTTTCGTGGCCATTGTATCTTTCGGCAGGCAACTGCCTGTTAGTATTTGCACCCTGTCTGGTTGCGTAATAATTCCGTAAATTTGTATTTATGCTTCTTTCATTCGTGAAGCAATTTACGCCCAATTGGCTATTTTGGTCTTGGTAGTGACCTATGTTAGAATCATAATCTTGCCTTCGGGGCTTCTGATTCTGTTTAAAGATTTTAGTTTTTGTATTTTGATCAAAATCTGACCAGTAAGTTCCCGCATAATTCTGCGGTGAATATTTGAAATTACTTTCGCCTATTTCTGGCCGATAATTTCTTTCAGGTAGCTCATAATCTCTACCTTCATCTATATATTCAATTGGATTTCCGATATATCTTTTCGGTGTCCAACATTGTTGCGTAACAGTACGTGTACGCGATAATTCTAACAATTCCAGCCTGCTCTCTATCTCTTTCAGACACTGGTTTTCAATATCTACTTTCTCTAAGTAGTCCAGTAATTGCACTAGTGGCATCCCTCTGTGTCCACGCGCAAATACTTTTAACTCTTCATTTCGCAGACCCGCGATAAAATGTAATCTAAGGCTAATAATCATTGGCATATCTTTGATGCCAGTCCCTTCATTATAAACATCAATTTGGTCTTTTATTATTTCAGCCCGTATTTTATACTCTTTAAACGATTCGTTCGGACTTTGTCGAAGGGTTTCAATTTTTGAAATTACCTCTTCTATCCGTTCTCGTTTACCAAATTTCTTTATTAAATTTTGTTTTAATTCTGGCCAAGTATCGGCTTTAATTTTCAATATTTGGGCTGCTGCATTCTTTCTTAGTTTTAAGAGTACCACGTAGATCAACTCATCTCGTGACACTCCCTGGGGTATTTGCTTTTCAAAGTGTTCTATATGATAGATGAATGCATCTAGCTCATCGGTAGATCCATCAAATTCTGAAATGCATTGAATTGCTTTCGTCTTCGGAAACTCGTAATCCATCTTTTCAAAATAGAATAAATATTTAATATGGTTGCTAGCTATTACTAAGTATAATTGGAATATTAACTGGATTAAATACTTCTATTATTATATTTTTATCTTTATTGAAATATTTTCGTTCTACGGCACACTCTGCTGCCATGCGATTTTTAATAAATTTTTCAATATTATTAATTTATCCATTTTTCAATAATCGTGTATTCTTTTATTATTAATTTCAATTGCCCCAAACAATAAATTATAGTGGTATCAAAACTTTATTGACTTCTAACAATCAATGAAAAACGAACCACCCTAATCTTGCTCACAGCGATATATTTCCAACGCATTATAGTCGATTCAATTATATTTTAAATTTCCTATGAAGTGTTTTCTAACAAAACCTTATAACAAATATTTTGCTAATCATAATTAAGCCACCCTGATGTTCTAACGTAAGCTTGACTATGGTCAAGGCTGGCTAAATAAACTTCATCATAGCTGCACGTGATTTATAAAGTAATAAGTCACCTTGCGCAAAGCAACGGGTGACATAATATAGTCAGCATATAACAGTGTTTTTACCCACAGGTAAACACCGTATTCCAATGACCTACATGGTTTTAAGTTATTATTTTCGCGGTCAAGTTATTGAAACCTGACCTTCAATTTGCGACGCTTGCATTTGCTCGAACCTGATATTTAATTCGTTCTTCCAACTGTTTTGCGCTATGTAGTTAGTTCTGCCGTTGTTTATTCAAACAGCTGTGCTGCATAGCGGAGCGAAGAATTCATGGGTTCATGGGTTTGTTTTTAATTTTTTTGTTTCTTTTTATGGCAACCCATAGCATGCCACCAATGGCTTTTCGCAGTCGTGCTTTTTATGAAGCTTGCTCTCCTGGTAGGAGATTGGTAAGAATCGCTCGAAAGTGGTAAAAAAAACAGCAGCAATGCAACTTTGGAATGTGAACTGTACCTAGCAGTACCCAGATTGGGACCAAATCTATATCGATAATGTGAAAATCAGTCGAAGCTCGTACGCTTCTGTTTATTTATTAATTTGATAAAAGCAAACACAAACACATATCGTGCTGTGTGCTTTCCCATTTTTAAATTGATTCGTTGGAGGCTTGTTCTGAGCGATACTAACAATGTATGTTTCCCTGGTATTGGGTGATGATTAATTCTTATTAATTTTCGAACTTTCTGTGTTTTCGAATGACCGACTTACTTACACCTCACGCGGCACCAATCCTCTGACCGTTTGTTTAGAAAACAACTGCATTGCTTGCGATGGTTTTCATCGTCGCAATGGACAAATTAAGTTGGACAGCTACTTTTTGCGTGTCACATACAATGTGCTGCTCCGGGTCATGATACCCTGGTAGCGCTTTCAGTGGATCTTTAATCAGTGATCCTTATATCCTTAAGGATGGTTGGTATTAACAAAAAGATTGACCTGATAGCTTGGACTCGCCATTTCTATCGGTCTGTTAGTGTTAGTATAAAAAATTTGTCATCGAGTTAGTGATTATTTGCTTGAATAATTACTTTAAACCCCGTATAGCACCCCTATCCTATTTGTATTGAACTGACACAAGTCAACATCTCGGCGGGCGCACAATTCATGAGCCCCACTGACAGTTCAAATTGTTCCGCTTGTCTCGCTCAAAGCCCAATTTTTGCTAGCCAGATTCCGAGCCGTATGACTCAATTTTATTAGATATTTGGTAAAAAGCGAGAATATTGGATACACACCTAGAAAAAATAGTGCACATTTACTTCTCCTGACCCTGACATATACGAGCATAAAAAATGACTTAGTCCCACGTTTGATTCCAATTTTACATGACGCTTAACTTCGTAAATCACGTAATTCTACTCCACATACAGCGTTTGTTCTGAATGGTAGGAAGTGTAACCCTATGTCACTGCGCATGTAAAGCACATGTTTCATGCAAAATTAAACGGAACATGGCAATGTTCCATCATTTCGGTTCACTTACCTGAATTGCATTGTTGCTCTGCCCGTTCTTGCCGAGATGATGTAGACCACTATTTCTACAGCACATGGAGCGCCGCTAGTTCCACAGCTCCACTTTACGTGATGCCAAATCTGTTGGAAACACTTTCCAAACTCTCATCAAGCGCAAAACGATGTATTTGTGTGGGACCGTTGACGCACTCTGTCAAAGTTTTGCGAACAAAGAAACTTGCACTGAATCGATTAGATCTGCTGAGTGTTTGCCTTTTTCCACATTTAAGCTATCGCATTTTTCGTGACCGGTTTGCGATTTTTCTTCAGTTTTCAACATCAAATTCCGCAGACAGGTGGAGAATTTTTTCCTTCACATTCAATATTAACACAATCAGAAATCGCCGAATTTCTGCTTTTCACGAATCTAGTCGAGGTGACTGCACTTATGGTCAAGGTTTTTGGCGTTTCCTAGCCTTTCACTTTTGCGGCTTTAAGTTTCCGCTGTCACCAGAATGTAGCCGCCGGTGGCCACTGGTTTTGTATGACGGGAGCAGGGTGGATTTTTCTTACAGATTTGCCTTACCGGACTCGGTCAAACGCAAGCTATTTCGTTTTCTTTCGCACAAATATCGCACAGAAAAGGCACTAAGTTTCACTACCTTTATTTGTTTTGCGATACACCTTCAGGCACATACATACATGTTCATACATACATACGGTCGAATTTTCCGCTTAATTTTAATCACTAATTTTTTGATAGGAATAGACTTCTGACTGAATTTTCTCAGCCGCCGAACCCGGTCAGGTGGTTCTCAACTATCGACTAACTTTTCTCAAGACTGCACGACGCACCCCGGTTTTCGCGTGCTAACTCTAACTGACTTATACGACTCGACTGACGCGGCCGGGCGAGAGCAACTTAAACGACCGACCTGACGCGGCCGGGCGAGAGCAACTTAAACGACTGACTTATCCGACTGACCTCTTCCAATCTGACGCAAAAGACTTTTATCATTTCGTCTGTGTAGACTTCTCTCTGAGAGAGTCTCAGACCTAAACAAAACATTCTTTCCACGCTCGCGAGAGTAAAGACCCCGGTGGATGAATCAGTAGTTCACTATGACTCATACTCGGAAGCCTTTACTTTCTATAATAGCGTCGCCGTCTGCTGCTAGCAGCAACAAACTGTGTTTAATTAAACAAAGTGTGTATTCGTTTTCCGTAAGCATATGGCTTGGAAAGCGCGAGTGCATCAAAATATCAGCTTAGCTTAAGGCTGTAGCTGGTGATGTAATCCAGGAAATTAGCTTCCATGGTGCACCACTTGGAGAAATTTTCCAGGGTTGATGCTGGCCGAAAACTATGGGCGCTGCACACATAAATGTAGACTATCTTTGTCTATCTTTCCTGTGCTATGGGCTATTGAACAATTGGGCAGGCCATAGCACTCTGATAGAAGCATCACTCTTGATAGTCAGAGGTTTTTAGTGTTTCTTGTAACAAACAAATCAAAAAAAAAGTTTAGCATGAAAGGTTTCGAGTGATCGGTGTGAATGAATTTGTTTATAGACATCATTCAAAAACCGGGGATGGAAAACGTGTGCAACTTTCGTAGCCATATATTTTTCCAATCATAATAACTGGCCAACAACATTTCGATCCGCCTCAAATTGTTTAAAATCACAGTATTTTCATATCGATTGGAATTTCTGAATCGGACAAGATCAGTTGAGTTTGAATCAAATATTAATAGTAGACCCCATGTTATATAATACTTTCAGAGAAAATTGGTTAAATCTCACGGTATAAAGATACTTTCCTAAGATTCAAATTTGAAAAATGCTACATAGTTAATTTTACGAAGATGCGAATTTTAATCCAGGTCGCAATTCTATGATTGTGAGTATTGTGTGAATTATATTAGAATTTAAACTAAACTGTTCTCATTAGGGTCAGACCCAAAGGAATGTGAAAAGCTTTCAGACAGCACAGAAAAGCTGTTAGGAAATCTTGGAGTCTCAAACCGAATTACATCTTTGAGTTTATATAAAAAATTGTATGTTTAATAATGTTCTTGTGTGGTGTCAGATGGAAGAAGTGATGACAATCCTGTAAAAGCTTAGCTATCTGCTGAGAATGGTGTCCATTGCGATAGCTGGGGCACTTACGACACAGAAATGCGTAGAACTGAAGAACTTATAAATACTATCAATTTGGACAGTCTTCGGCTATCTTTTCCAAGCAACTGGATTTTTGCAAAGATTGTAGGGGAATTCTATTGTGCTTCGGACAGTAAACATTAAGTAATAGCTTATTATTGAAAGAGAAGCACATACCACAGAGAACAGACGTCCATCTTTAGCGTTCAACTTGTGTAAAAATCACTAACGTTGTCGAAGCTAATTGGGATATCTCCACCCAGTGCGTTACTGTCGTCATGTTTTTAGTGACCGAGTTCGATAGATTGAAAATCGAATTGTAATGTCTGAAGATATTTAGGTTTGAAGAAAACCATTTTTGTTGTAAAAATCACTTTCAACTGTCCAAACAAAAGGTTCTTTTGAAAATTTTCTCCAGAAATAGTCTTGTTATCCAGTGTAGCGCATTCCTCTGTATTTGACTCCTAAAGTGCACAGACTCTGGGTCTTACTATAAAAATTGATTCCATCAGGCACTAGTTACACTGTTACCAGTTATAATATACATAAATAATACATTTCGATGCATTGTAAGGGACCATCCATAAATGACGTAGCATTATATGGGGGAGGGGGGAGTTTTGTATTTTGTGATGATGTGTGACGACAGGGGGGTAGGGGGTCATGTCATGCTACGTAGCTTTTGTAAAGGGGAATAGGAGTTGACCTGATGTTACGACAATCTTACCCGTTTCATCTAACTAACATCGTTTTTAATTTTTTTTTAATTTTTTACGGGGCCAACGAGGGTTACCATCAAGCTACGTAATTACCAGGGGGGTATATAGAAGTTTGTGACGAAATGCTACGATGGGGGCAGGGGGGTGTTAAAAATCACTCAAAAATACTACGTCATTTATGGATCATCCCTAATCAATAAATATAACACGTATAGCATAAAATATAGTTAACCCTTAACGCTGTTTTAAAACAATATTACGCAAAACATCTCAAAATTATCACAGTAATGCATTGAAACTAAGAAACAATTTTCACAAAAGTTTAAAAAAAAATTATTTGCGCGTTTGAGGGTAATGTGACTCCCATGTTTGGAAATAAAGTAAAATGTGATATCAATTGATACAAAAAATGTCTATTGCACATTTTTAAAAGACCTATTATGTACAACAATAATGTTGCCAAAAACGGAACCCTTTTGTTGCCAAAATCTGAGTGTACCGAAAAGGGAGCATGCACAAATCGGAACGTACCAAAAACGGAATCTTACTGTACTATCATTGAACAGCCTCCAAGAAACATAAAAAACACATATCGTGAATACTTCCACCATTCCATTACACGTTGAAAAACCTTGTCAATACGCTCCAGTATTGACAAAACAACTGAACGTGTAAGGACCGCTAATATGGAACACAAACAAGATCAAACATTCTTTACTAGTATATTTGATGATTGACAGCAGGAAAAACAAAAAGCACCACAAAAAGTATAAGCAATCAAAACATCGAGAAAACAATATTTAGAACAGATGGATAAATCGTCGTACCCGGAACATCACGTTCCAAATCCATTCTTGACCGCTCATCATTCGGAATTAGATCCACATGACATCACTGTGAACAGCCTAGTGAAAGAAACCGATTCCACGCACCCCGGCTTGGCCACAAAGTCAACTTACTGTACTATCATACTACAAATTATTCAAAACATCAAACTGTCTTGAAAACAAAAACAAAGTTGGATTGCCGATGTGTATCAAAAATATTGAACGCGTAAAGTCCGCTATTATTTTATACCTATGTGGAATATGAACGATATACAAAGGGACAATCTGCTTGCTTAGCAAATTACAAACACCACTCCATCGCTACAAAACACCGCGGCAGCGTCAATGCAAACAATCGCAAGCACCGCTCCCGCTCGCATGCGGTGGGAATTGAATCGATTTTCGATTTAGGCAAACATAGATCGCGATCCAAATTTTTGAGGAAGAATCGCATTGCCGAACGGATCCGATCATCATAGTTGGGATACAATTCCGAACATGTATCGGAAAGAACCTAAATTGCAGCGATCCAGGGTGAGCGTAATAGTGAAAAAATACGAACATGTGAGATACCATATTCACTTGACTTTGGCCGATCGGGCGCTCAACAGATGCACACTCATAAACAAGAAAAACAGAATAAAGCATCGTAGGTAGGCGAGTGCGCATGAGCTTTGAGTGAGCGTAAAACGATACGATTCTTCCTATCCTTGCCAACACTATATCACCAGGCATACCAAAATAAGTTGGAAGTAGTTCGGTTGTAGGTTTTTCACACCCGCATGTCAAAATAAGATAGCAGACAGACAGCATTGAACTAAGACTGATAAAACTAATTAAAAATTATAGTTTTTTGTTCAAAGTCAAATTCGTGGCTGGCGAGCTATTGTGTATAAGTGCAAAGCATACTAAGAATGTAATAGACATTCCCACAATTATATTGATCCCACCCATGGAGTCATGGTTTGGAGAAACAAGAAAGGAACAATTGCCCAACAATGAGTGACAATGCAAAGCAAGAGTATGTCCCGTTGAGGATAAACTGTGTTAATGTTGACTTCTCGAAGTGTCCGGCAAGACCATCGATTCGTGAAGTGGAGCCATTGTTGAAGGTGAACACGAAGCTCAACATAGTAGAAGTTAGTTCTGTGCAATTCCATCATTTACGTCATGCGGTACTGATTATGTTAAAGACCTATTTTAATCCACCTAGCGGTGCAATTGTGCCTTTCTCAATCATGAATCACGAGAATGGGTGCGTTGTTTATATTCATTAAAAGATTTTAAATGCCTATATTATATTTTATTACTATACATCACATGACAACTATATACAGGAAAAGAAATCATTATTCGAGTTGTAAAATTTTGAAAAAGAAATAACAGCCACGGTAATATTGAACTGAAAAAAGGTGCGAAATCGGCAAAGTCCCAAAAAGTCGATTTTTATAAAAAAATTTTTTCGAGGTAACATAAAATCTCGACGTTTCATGCATTTTAAAGTTGTTTGGCATCAAAAATACGAATTCGATTTCTGAAATTTCATGGGTCCCCCTTTGAAAAAAATTTTTGAGTTCCGGCTTGTATGTGAATTTCATATGTGACCGGACGGTTTAGTCTATATTTCCGGACCCATATAAGCGATCCGTACGAAATTTTATAAACATCTGTGGGATATTAAAGCTATCATTTGGGACTAAGTTTGTGAAAATCGACCCAACCATTTCCGGGAAACTGATGTGAGTTCGTCAATTTTGAAAGATGGCCGCTTTTTCCGGGCACTTCCGGAACCGTCTATGGTGGTCAATGTAGTCAACGAAAGTTTGGTTGGCCGTCGGTGACTTACAACAGCAAATTTAATTTGTTTGAGAGACATTTTAGCGAAATTTTTACCTTTTTTTGCTTTCATCGGAGTATCGGTTTGAATCACAATTTGCTATGTGATCGCACGCCACAACCTGTAACTCCGGAACCGGAAGTCGGATCGGGATGAAATTAAATAGCCATTTACGGGGACGCAATACCTTTCATTTGAGGCCAAGTTTAGTCGAATCGGTCTAGCCATCTCCGAGAAACCGATGTGACTGTTATTCTGAATTTATATACTTCCGCCGGGGCTTCCGGAACCGATGATGGTGGCCAATGTGGCCAAATAGACTTTGAATGGATGTAAGTGACCTAATACTACAAATCGAAGCAGTTGTGGTCATATTTTGGAAAAATTTTCACCTTTATACATTCATTGCAGAATTTATTAAAATCGACATTTTCTGCGTGTTCGTTCTCATCACCCTGTAATTCCGGAACCGGAAGTCGGATCCATTAGAAATTCAGTAGCAACCAATGGGAACGTTGCACCTTTCATTTGAGACTAAGTTTGTCAAAATCGGTTCAGCCATCTCTGAGAAAAATGAGTGACATTTTTGGTCACATACACACACATACGCACATACACACACACACATCCCGGGAAGCCGCCAGGACTGGCAAACTGCTTGAGAGGATCATCCTCAACAGGCTAACCCCGTACGCAGAAGGTACGGACGGTCTGTCAACCCGATCAGAAAATCATATCAAGAAAATATCAAAATTATTTCTTGATTTGATATTTATATCATATAACAATATAATTTTGATATATGTCGTTTGGAACGAATTAAGGCTAAATTAAAATTATATCATGTTTTGATTTGTCAATAATTATATCAAATAATATATCATATTTATATCAACCATATCGTATCTTTTCAACATAGTATGTACAACAAAATATTATCTTTCCAAGACAGTTTGGCAAAGCTACAACGATATCCCCAGAGATGGATCCTCCCAAGAACTGGCTCCAAATCGCATTACTAGTGGTCTTGTCTTGTCATATGTTGGCATGTAAATACATAAGATAATGTACGCTTTGTAAAGCTACTCGATGATTACAGATCACAACAGAGAAAATGTTCCGATGTAGTGCCACGAAGCAGCAAGTAGGTTTCGGCATATGACAAGCTGAAAGAGCAGGAATGGAAGCAAAACCTGTAACAAGTGCAGGTAAACTACTAAAGAAGAGTCAAAGAGAGAAGAACATACGAAAGAATAGGAACATGCATTTTAAGGGATCATCCATAAATGACGTAGCATTATATAGCGGAGGGAGAGTTTTGTATTTTGTGATGTTGTGTGACGACAGGGGGTCATGTCATGCTACGTAGTTTTTTTAAAGGGGCATAGGGGTTGACCTGATATCACGACAATCTTGCCCGTTTCATCTAACATCGTTTTTTTTTTATTTTTACGGGGTCTAGGGGGGAGGGGGAGAGTTACCGTCAAGCTACGTAATTACCAGGTGGGTATTTAGAGGTTTGTGACAAAATGCTACGATGGGGGAGGGGGATGTTAAAAATCACTCAAAAAATGCTACGTCATTTATGCATGGTCCCTTAAAGCTGTGAAGGATGTGAAGTGAAAAACAGGAACGCCTTCGAAAAAATAAATGAACAAATTTTAAAATTATATGCTGAACTAACAGCGAGTTCTAACAAGTAGCTGCGTCGGTAACAAAAATGATAAAATTAGTAACACAGGGAAATTAAATGCACTTTTTTTGAGAGACACTAAAGAGAATAATGAATTATCTTTCACAAGAAAATATTTGATTTATTAATTAAAAATAATAAAAAAATTGATTTTTGTGATAAAATTCTGATATTTTCAGATATATTTACTGCGCTCAATTAGATATAAAATATCTTAAATATCCGTTTGTGTGATATAAATATTTTATCAAACCAAGATACAACCAAAATACATTATACTGAAAAAGACTGAGATATAAAAAGATATAACCGATACCTTTTCTTGGTATAAAAACTTGATATTTTAACAACTATCCAGCTATATTTTATATCAAACAGAGATATATATTTTGCCGTGATATAATATATTATTTTGATATAATTTTGATGTGAATTTCTGATCGGGTAAGCAACCAGTTTGGCTTTCGGAAGGGTAAGTCCACAGTGGACGCTCTCAACTCAGTGATAAATACTGCCGAGATGGCGATCCAACGGAAAAGGCGAGGTATTCGATACTGTGCGTTAGTGACACTTGACGTGAAGAACGCATTCAACATCGAAAGCTGGGATGCCATCGCGCTCTCGTTACACCGGCTTAGCCTACCGGTGGGTCTGTACCGGATCCTGGAAAGTTACTTCCAGAACCGCGTACTGCTATACGAGACCGATGCCGGTCAGAAAAGGGTTCCGATTACCGCCGGAGTCCCGCAGGGCTCGATCCTAGGCCCGGTGCTATGGAACCTCATGTATGACGGGGTTCTGAGACTGAAATTCCCTCCTGGAGTCAAGATCGTCGGCGTTGCCGACGACGTAACTTTGGAGGTCTACGGGGAGTCAATTCCTGAGGTAGAACTAACCGCAGAACACGCGATCAGCACGGTGGAGGAATGGATGAGCGCGAGAGGCCTGGAGCTCGCTCATCATAAGACGGAGGTAGTTATCGTCAACAACCACAAGTCGGCACAACATGCCCATGTGGGAGAAGTCGCGATCACTTCACAGCGAAGTCTGAAGTCTCTCGGAGTCATTATAGACGACAAGCTGACCTTCGGCAGCCATGTCGACTATACATGCAAGAGAGCGTCGACTGCTGTTGCGGCTCTATCGAGGATGTTCAACAGCTCAAAGGTGTGCGCCAGTAGACGTAGGTTACTGGCAGGCGTTGCCGTATCTATCCTCAGGTACGGCGACCCGTCATGGTCAAGACCACTGAGGGTAACCAGTTACCTACAGAAACTGGAGAGCACCTATGATGCATGCATCCTGCGTGATAGCGAGCATGATGCCAGTCGGGCTGGTCATTCGGGAAGATGAGGAGTGCTTCGATCTACGTGGAAATAGGGGAGCCCGCGAGCGCACCAGGGTGACCTCGGTCGCCAGATGGCAGCGTGAGTGGGACAACTACTCGAAAGGTAGGTGGACCCACCGGCTGATACCTAGCATATCGAGCTGGATGGGAAGACCCCATGGGGAAGTTCACTTCCACCTGACACAATTCCTGTCAGGCCATGGCTGTTTTCGACAGTACCTCCACAGGTTCGGGCACGCGGAGGTCCCAGTCTGCTCAGACTACCCAGGTGTAGACGAAACTGCCGAACACATACTGTTCGTATGTCATCGGTTCGACGTCGAAAGAAGAGCAATGCTTGACGTCTGTGGCTGGGACACAACCCCTGATACCCTTATTCAGCGGATGTGTCAATCGGTGGAGAAGTGGAACGCAGTCTCGGCTGCTACCATCCAGATTGCCTGTAGGCTACAGGTAATCTGGTGAACCGAGCAACAGACGACGGGCACGGCTAACTAGTGATTGGTTAGTTGGAGCGAAAAAGGCCGAGCGCAAAAAGGGGAGTGAATGGTCTGTTCATGCTGAGGCAGGTTTGGCGCAGCGACTGGCAACCACGTAAGGGGTAAACCCAGCCACCCCGAAGCAAGACAGAAGAGTGAGTGTATAGGAGTATAAGTGGAATGCCTCATGACAAGACGGGAGGGTCGTTGCGTAGTATATTGGTACTTAGCTATTGATGCCTCATGGCGTAGCAGAGGAGTGAAAGGATGAGCATCCAAGTCAGTCTCACACGGCATGGGGGGGCCTAAGGAAAATGTCCCACATGGGATGCCAGGGGGAGTGACAGAGGTACAATAGAGTGGCACGATCGAGAGTGAATCAGGTGATAGGGTGAGCACCCAAGTCAGCCTCACATGGTATGGGTGGGGGAGCACAAAAGTAAGCCTAGCAAGTAATGAGTAAGGTGAGCACACAAATCAACCTCGCAAGGAACGAAAAAGGTGAGCACAAAAGTCAACCTCATGTGGGAGTGTTTGAGAGTGAATCAAGGTGCGATAGAGAGAGCACCCAAGTAATCCTCAAAGGGGACGTATGAACGCGTGAGTGAGAGTGAATGAGTACTTTAAGTACAGCCATCCCCCAGAAGTAATACCGAGAGGTAGTTCCTGGGAGGAACGATGGCGGAGCCCAATGGAGTTTAGTCGGTATTAATCGCAGCGTCACCATTCGAGCCTGACACGCCCTCAGTGCACCCCGTGTGGTAGATTGGACCCTACCAAGAGCACGTGTACTGGGCTAGGACGTAAAGGTTTTCTCCACTGTAAAAAAAATACGCGCACACATAAATACATACACACATACATACACACACAGACATTTGCCGAACTCGACGAACTGAATCGATTGGTATATGTCACTCGGCCCTCCGGGCCCCCGTTAAAAAGTCGGTTTTCAGAGCAATTGCAATACCTTTCTATTGAGAAAGGCAAAACATGTCAAGCAGAATCATTCGCTTCACAGAACAACTTGATAGACGCCATCGAAAGTAATGACATTTTATACAGCATCACAACGTATATTGGAATATAGCTACACGATCTGGCACCACGTACTAGTTCCGTCGCTATCAAAAAACTCATGTCAAAATACGGAGAGGTACGTAGTGTTAAAGAAGATACTTGGAGGAATGTCTTCCAAGGACCTGGCAACGGCGTTCGTGTAGTGAGAATGCGGTCGACAAAACATATTCCCTCCTACTTGACCATCTCAGGCAAATGCACTCAAGGTATTGTACATTATCAACAAACACTAGTCACGTACCCAGGGCAAATTTCTATATGCCAATATTGCGATAAGCCGCTATACCACGGAAAACCTTGCGCAGAGACTGCTAAGGAAATTCCCCCTGCTACGACCAAAGCCGGTATACAGTCGTCGTATGCTAAACCACAACCGGTCACTAAATCAACTGCTATTACCAACACCGAAGTAACAAGGATTACCCCAAATGTCTCCAAACCAACAACTAACACCACCAATAAAGAATCAAATACCGATGAAGAAGGATTTACAACAGCGACCCGGAAGTACAAGAAACAAACAAGAACATCCGACCGTGAGCATCATAAATGCAGTACCGATGATGACATAGACTTGAACGAAAACGCGAGAGAAGATCAACCGAATGACCCTCAAGGTGCGGCAGACAACGCACCACATTTTTCACCACCAAGGAAAAGAATCTCAACACGCAGCAGTTGTGTCAACAAGACCCTAGGGATAGTTGAAAGTTAATTTTAATTTTTACACATTGTAAAAATCAAGACCCACGGCTCAACTTATTTGTGTTGCCAAAAATGAGTTTGTTTAGCTAAATAGTATTATGTTCCGTAAATTGTTACAACTTTGTGGAAGAGTCCTTTCTATCTCACTTCATTGAAAGGCAGCGAATTGTTTTCTATGACTTGAGAATCAAGTATATACAGTGCCACCTAGAGACGAATACACGACCAGATTGGCTTTCTCCATGTAAACTATCAAAAATCCCACGCAAACTTCAAGCACGTTGGTCCGGTACTTGGACGTGGCCGATTCAGCTCGAATTTAGAGCAGACACTCCTGATAGGACTAGGAATTTACTCAAAATAATTGATCAGGCTGTCAGGAAAACATCTGTTTTTGCCAAACGGTGGACAAGCCTAATTCTGGCTAAGATGGAAACATCATATCCTCTCGTCGCACAGTGGGGCGAAAGTGAAAAAAGACGGTCAAAAGTCTTTCCTGAGTTTCACAGATGTGTTCATGCTTTGATGTCTTCAGGAAAGTTTCCTAGGACTACATCCTACATCTTTTAGGATAAGCACCTTAATTTTTCTTAAGGTGCAACTGTCATTTAAAAACAAATTATTTCTAGCTCAACAACAAAAAAAAATGTTTTGCACGGAATCTTATAGAGTAATTTATTTTGAATAACTTTGATGAACATATCTGCCATCTATATATTTTCCTTAAGAGATATGTGCGTTGCACCTTAAAATTAGTTTTTTTTATATTTCTTTTCTACAACTTAATTTTTTCTACATTAGAATGTTCTGGTAAATTTTAGATATCGTTAAAACACATAACTTTTCTGAAGACTCCAATGATGTATGACATGTGTTCCGGGATATAAATCGATTTTTCTCTGAAAAATGCTCTTTTTCATTACAAAATTTCTCAGAATTGTGAAACTTTGTGAACCAAAACTCGGCATGATTAAATTCACCATGTTATGTAGTATATGTAAGCGAAGTATAGCGATCCGGACTTTTCGGGTTTTTTTACTTTGCATGCATTTTTATACTGCATAATGTATGGATATATCACAGTATCTATAGAATGCCCATTAGTAAATCAACACGTCATAATACAGAATACTAAACTCAATGTAAAATATATCTTCTATTATCAACAATCAACATGTAAAAATAGTGAAAGTGCATAAAGCACTAATTATACATCAGAACTATTTTATATTGATTGACTAAAACTATTAATCTTGTAAAGAATATAAAATTTTGGCATTTTCCCTCTCATTCTTCGTAAGAGTCAGCAATCCAGTTACTCACAAATCCACAAAACTCAAGCTCTGAGAGTGATTTAGAATGATATTTGCTTTGACGTGCATTTTCTTTTATTTTTTTCTTTTATTTTAATAATTCACAATAAAATATTCATAACACTAATGCTATTACGTATTGAAAAAGCAATTTGAGCGTCCTTCTAATGTATTACTTCATAAACTTTCATTGTTTTTACATGTTAATTGTTGATAATAGAAGAAATCACGCGTGTTTTTTGGGAAGGGCCAATAAGCATACTGTCAAAATTCACTTTGAGAGGAAATTCTGGACAAACCATTAATTGCCTATTAAAATGTACTCCAACAGACGAAAGCGAGAACATTTCTCTTTCATAAAATGTTAACATCCATTCTCGGCAAGTTACAGTTTTTCCGGAATTTTTTCTCAAAGTGAATTTTAACAGCATGCTTATTGGCTCTTCTCAAAAAACACGCAAGATATATTTTGCTTTGAGTTTAGTATTCTGTATTATGACGTGTTGATTTACTAATGGACATGTGAAATATACATACATTATGCAGTATAAAATGGTTAAAAAGTAAAAAACCTGAAAAGTCCGGATTGCTATACTTCGCTTACATATACTACATAACATGGTGAATCAAATCATGCCGATTTTTTGTTCATAAAGTTTCACAATTTTGAGAAATTTCTTAATGATAATGAATATTTTTAGAGAAAAATCGATTTATATCCCGGAACACATGTCATACATCATTGGAGTCTTCAGAAAAGTTATGTGTCTTGACGATATCTAAAACTTTCTAGAACGTACCAATGTAGAAAAAAATAAGTTTTAGAAGAGAAAGATAAAAAACTGATATTAAGGTGCAAAATATATAGCAGGCGGATATGTTAATCAAAGTTGTTCAAAATAAATTACTCTATAAGATTCCGTGCAAAACAAACATAGACTGTCAACTTCCACAATAAAATGCAGTATCAATGCTTTCCTTTATTACAAAATTTAATAGTTGATGCTAGTAATTTAACTAAAGCAATTCTCCTATTAATGACGACAAATTCCAAATAAATTGATGAACATTCGAAAACGTTAATATCAACATTTTTGAGTTGCAGCCAAAACAATAATTTGCAAAATGAAATTAATCATAGATTCACCCTTCAATACTCGAAACCATTTTTGGAAATTATACACGGTACAGGAGGTCTCAGAAACTAATTCCAGTTTGATAAAAGTTAATCTTCAATTTGTTTTACAGATGAGGCAATTCACGAAGCTTCACAAAAATCAACAATTGTCTCTGGATGATGTGTTCGAAGCAAACTGCTGATAATTTCTTTGACTTTCTGCGTAATAACCTATACGAAATCATTCATTCATAACTGATTAAGATATTCAATAAATGTTACTATGTTTTAATTGCCGCAATTTCTCTTAGTCTCAAATTCGCCGAAAATAGCCAACAAAATCGATGCAGTACAAAACTGTATCGATTTTGTTGGCTATTTTCGGCAAATTTGAGACAGAGAAACGAAAGCAATGAAATTGAAAGACGAATAGGTATTGTAGAGCGAATCAGTTATAAACTAAGAACGGAAAACTAAGACTAGGCAGGCTCATATGGACATGATCGAAAGGAAATGTCAAGAGTCATTTCCTTTCGAGCCCAAGTCTACCGCATAGTCATTGATAGAACACAACTCATCATCATGTTTTACCGTCGACGGCGGCAAAAGAAAGTTCACAAATCCTCGCCTAGAATGACCATGCGATCATTCTTTTCCACTACTGATAGCATTAAGTCGTGACGTATGTATTCAATCGACACCAAGCTGTCGGTGCTGCACCGATCCTGTTGTGATTGAACTACTTGTTGTTTTTTTCGTTCCGCACACACGGATGGTTGATAGCAATTGATGACACAGCTCAGCTAGCAGAAATTGAATTTTTAGCTAGTTTTTTACCAACTATTTTATATGTTACTTAGTTTTAATTACCGCAAGGTTCTACTATACCGATTTTACGATACGTCCTGGTTTCCCAGGACATGTCCGGGTTTTGCATTGACTGTCCTGGTGTCTTGGGAAGTCGAGGAAAATGCTTGATTTATCCTGGCTTTTCTCCTGTAAGTCCAATATATTTCTATTTATTCAGTCTTCGATTTTCACTATGCTCCAGATTGCAGTTACGACCGACCGCAACCATAACTGCAACGTATACTCATCCTCAATCTGAATGGGACAAACAAAACTTAATACAGTCGAATCTCCCAATTGTACCATCCGATTGTTTTTTTTTATCTCTCAAGAGTGCCTCGTCAATATCGATGAAACAATGGTTACCAGCGCTTCTTCTCGGTTTAAATCATATTTCAATCCGGGACCCGAAGAATTCCCTTTGGTACCTCTCAAAAGACACATCGGCGTTTTGGTGCTTCTGCTTCTACTTGAGTTCTCTTGATAGTGGCTTTATTCGTATTACTGGAAATCCATTCCGTAAAAAAATAGCAACTATCGTGGAATAATTTCATTGAGCGCTCTCTCGAGCTGGGGATCATGCAATTACTACAAGGTCGATACCAGTACCTAATCAATCGCTCTGCTTGTTAACAGTGCAGTCAATCAAAAGAACGTTTCTACCTAAAGTCTGCTGTCTATATGGACCGTGCTCGTACTATAAACAAGCAATGCCATCGAATAATGAAATTCGTCCCAAGCCCGTGTGAACAATATTTCGTTACTTTCATCGGTGCGATATCGATCATTCCTTCCAAGATGTTTGAAACTCAACAGCAAATTTGCAAATGCAGTTTAGATTAACGGAAGTCGTCGTTATAAAAGCCCACCACACTCGTTACTGATAACGTTTAATACCTTGGCCATAACGGAAAGCTACGCTATGGCAGACAACATGCAATACGTCGTTGAGCATGATAATGTTAGGACCAAGATACCCGTTTATATTGACAATGATAAGATTGATATGCGTCTGCACGATCTACACTTGAGTACTATTAATAAATTAATTACAACCACATACGTAACGGTGGAAATCTTTAAGTTTGAAACCTGGAGAAAAAATTTCTAGATATTTCCAACGGTGTTTGTTGCGTGAGAATGCGAGTGACGGAACTAGTACTTCATATCTGAACTTTCAATTTAAAGCAAAACGCGTGACCAAATCTCAAATCACGCTGTGCACTAGCCTGGCCCAAAATACCTTAAATCTCGAAATCAAAACCTCGCACCTGAATATGATAGTTTGGGTGGCTAATAAGCTTCCCTGAAAGTTTCAGCTCATTTGGTACACTGGAAGTGGTTCCGCAAATTTCTCAAAGTTTGTATGGGAAAAATTGACCAAATGTATGGAGAAACGCATCAGTTTCACATTTTCAGACCTAGGTGGCACTGTAATCGATTAATGTTTTTCGTGAGAAAAATTAAGAATCTTCTTGTAACAACAAATCGACTCGTGAAGATTGCAAGTCAATCTAACAAAAACTGACAAAGTTATAAGCGCGAAAAGTTGAGGGTGTCATGTGCTAGTAGTTGGGGTGGCTCTGTCGAAAGTGAAAAAAGCGGCTTATGGTGAACGCACGATTTGCATGAAGTGGATAACTACATGAATTTCAACTTTTAACATTACGAAATGCTGACCATTTGGAAGGGCAATATCTTCGGCAAACTAGATCAGAATTTTTTTTTCGCTAGAACAGTCAACGAGTGCGGACGCCTCTCCAAGCGCTCCGCAAGTAATTTATTAATTAGTATTTTTACCTACGTAAACAAACATCGCGCGTGCCTCGTAAGTTACAGTGCTATTGAACTTCAAGTAAAAGTAAAATAATGCAGTGGGGTGTAAAAACTTGCAACATAAATGACGACCGCATCTCCTGGAAGTGTGAATTTTGCAGCAGATCGTACCATGCTGCCTGTGTAGGTGTGCAGCGTAATCAGGAAAATTTTATCCGGGCATTTATGGTGCCTGTGTGTGCGGACTGCCAGCACATTATTAGTACAGAGGTCGACACACGCAAAATTATCTATCTACAAGATCAGCTGCTAAAAATGATGAAGTCGCATACGGACATACAACATCGAACCACAGCTGACCTAAAGAGCCATAGTCTTGAATTGTTCGGTAGCATCGAACAATTACTTAACGACGTAAAGCAGTCAATGCAAGTCGTCCATAAAAAGAACGAAAACATATGCAGTAAACTAGGTCAGCATTTTCATTCTTGTGACAATTTGTTACAAAATTCGATCGACGCCATCAGCAAATCGACCAAAACAATATCGGACAATATGAATCATAAAATTGACCAACGGCTATCACAGCTCGAGAACGAACTGCTTTCCACTAAATGTTCTGAGCCGTACCCTCTCGCAAATTCCGACCTATTGGAGGAATTGAAGGAAGAAGTGAAAGCTACTTCCATTGCAATCTCCAACATGACAATACCAGAAAATGGCATGAATCAATCAAAATCCCTGGCTGAAGAATTAATCACACGTTACAGTAATCCAACAGAAAATAGATCATACGTCTTCAGGCTGGCGATTTTTGGGCGATAAATGACAATGGAAGCAGGATTGGACAAAATATGACGCCAAACAACGCATTCGATGACTTCAGGAGAAAGCTGCTGAAAAGGCAAGACGCAACCGAAAACGTCGTAAGCAATCAAGTCAACGTGACAACGATCGCGCTAACAATCATCATCATAATGACAGTGGTAAGACGTCAGACAAATTACTACTTGCCACGGCGAAAAAACAATTTTCCGTTCCTCCCACAACCACCGAACATCCGATTGCAGGTCTTGCAATACCAGCAGTAAAACCAAATTTCATAAACTTTAAAAAAGGCGACACCATCAACCCGTACCCGTTCAGCTAATGAAAACATTCAACCCAAACAAATGGAAGTGACACCTACCAGCGGCGAAAATAGTTTAAACACATTGGCAACCACATCTCAACATTCGAACACAGACAGCCAATTTGAACTGGACCCCTTACGCCCTCCAATCGTACGCCTCACGTCACAATCAACGAATGGCGACGGTCGCTTTTTAATGGCCAGACTTCGCGAACCAAAAATAATGAACATTGTACGCCTATACCTGGCATATATGAAGGACTAACACCCATCTATTTGCGTGGAAGGAATGACGTCGACCACCATCAAAATGACACTCGCATCCGAAGGACTACCGACCACTCCTGACCATCTCCTGCGCATTTTCATCGAAGTCTATCAGGAATATGGGCTAAACCCAGACGAAGCAGCAGCAGACCTTGACTCCTATGGAAAATTTTTATCAAGCGAAAGAACCAGGCGCCTTGAACAACTCCGCGAAGCTACGCATAAATTTGGAACGTCGAATTTTCGGAAGTAACGACGCCCTCTATAGAGGAAGAAAATATAACTGTAAGTAATTTAAATATTCCAAAAACTTCTTCGCATCCACAACAGAATTCGACTGAAATTTTGGTCTATTGCCAAAATTTTAATCGAATGAAAAGCCCAGCCAAAATGAAAGAAATTCAACAAAAACTAATTTCATCTTCTTTTAATATAATTCTTGGAACAGAAAGTAGCTGGGATGAAAGCGTAAGAAGCGAGGAAATTTTTGGAAATCAATTTAATGTATTTCGGCATGACCGTAATTTGTCTCTTTGTAATAAAAAGTCTGGAAGAGGAGTCATTATAGCCATAAAACGCAGACTTTCCTTCAGAAGAAATAGAAACCATGAAACATATAGAATTTGAACATATATGGGCAAAAGCAGTAATATCAGGAGAAGTGCACATATTCTCCTCTGTGTACTTTCCACCTGAAAATGCTCACAAAAAATCATTTGAACTATTTTTTCAAACTGTAGAATCTATCATGTCAAACATGGAACCTGAAGTAAAACTGCATATATATGGCGACTTTAATCAACGTAACGCCAACTTTATCGTAGACATTGAAAACGAATCTATCTTACTCCCAGTCTTAGGGGAAAATGAAACACTTCAATACTTCTTTGACAGAATATCTGAATTTGGCCTGCACCAAATCAACCATGTAAAACCTGTTTTAATCCACCTAGCGGTGCAATTGTGCCTTTCTCAAACATGAACACGAGAATTTTTGCGTTGTTTATATTCATTATAAGCTTCCAAATGTATATATTACATTTTTATTATACACGACATGACAACTATATACAAGAATAGAAATCATTATTCGAGTTCGCCAATAACGAATTGCTGTCGCAGGGAAAGATTGTCTTTTTCTGCTCACTGTGTCGCGATGAGCTCAATGGAAGGAGTGTGCCCTCTTATATTGAGGCTAAAGTCGAACCTGTAATTGCTACACCGAATGTTGAAAATTTATTATCTCAAATTCAACAACTTTCTTCATTTGTTGAATCGTTGAGCCAAAAAGTCGACCGTTTGACTGTGTGCCAAAACCATGCCGATCGAACGAATGATGAACAAATTCGCTCTAGTGGTCAATCTGATACGCCAGTTTGGCCTAGACTGGGAGTGAAACGTCGCCGTGGAAATCAAGGCCAGCCTGTACGTGCTACGGTTAACCATGGAACAAATATGGTTGACCTCAGTGACCTCTCCGTTACGTCTATTACTCCTGAAGCACCACCGCCAAAGTTCTGGTTATATTTGTCTGGTTTTCACCCTATGATCACCGACAGTGACGTCCTGAAAATACTTCTTCGTCGTTTGAATGTTGCATGTACCACTGATATCGTGCGTTTAGTACCAAAGGGTAAAGACACGACAAATTTGTCCTTCGTGTCGTTTAAGATTGGCCTTGATCCGGTACTGAAACAGATAGCACTTACTCCGTCTATTTGGCCCGAGGGCCTGCTGTTTCGAGAATTCATTGACATGTCAATAAAACCCAATCGTGGACCCGGACTAAACCGACTCCAAGCTCCAAGCGGATGTAATCATACTGAGAATTTGGAAAGCCCAATGGTGACTAAGTAGCTGATGGGAAATAGTACGCGTTACATCGCCGATTTCTGAATTCCTTTCTTGCACAACTTGCCACCGTTACGAAGAAGCATTGTTCCGCCGTCATCGCCGAGACTGCACAAACGAATTCACGCTGCACTGCCATCACCGGGACGCCTGTTATGCCGCACTACGGAAGCCCCCGAGCGCCCCGACGCAGTCGTGCTACCAGCCAGCGACCAGCTTAGTCGTCCCGGCCCTGCGTTCGGAGGTCGTGGGGGGGTCTTCCCAACTCCCTTCTCAGGCGAGAATTTTGCTTTAAATGACGATCCGCTTCCTGAAAACCTTCTGGTTTCTAGCATGCCCTCTGGTACAACTCGTTCGAACAATCTGCCGTTGTTTGAACGAAGCATTATTTCGCCGCTATCGCCAAGACTGCACAAACATATTCACGCTGCGCTGCCATCACCGGGACGTCTGTTATGCCGCACTACGGAAGCCCCCGAGCGCTTCGACGCAGTCGTGCTACCAGCCAGCGACCAGCTTAGTCGTCCCGGCCCTGCGTTCGGAGGTCGTGAGGGGGTCTTCCCAACTCTCTTCTCAGGCGAGTATTTTGCTTTAAATGACGATCCGCTTCCTGAAAACCTTCTGGTTTCCAGCTTGCCATCGGGTACATCACGTCCTTGCAATTTGGCAATTTGTTTGGAAGCTTTGCACATGGCGTCGATGGTTTGCGGTTGTATTACCAAAACGTCAGAGGGCTCAGGACGAAAATCGAGGACTTGTACTTGGCTGCTCTTGACGGTGACTACGATATTTTCGTTCTAACGGAAACTTGGCTTGATGATCGTATTACATCGATGCAGCTCTTCGGGGATTCTTACGCGGTTTATCGTGCGGATCGAGGTGCTCGTAACAGTATCCATGGTCGCGGCGGGGGAGTTTTAATCGCTGTTTCTTCCGCACTTGCCTCCTGTGAGTTTCAGAATATATTGGCTCAAATGGCACGTTCCCCGGACATAGTCGGGGATTTGTGCCTTTCCTGTGAGTTTGGCCTTTCCTGTGAGTTTGGTGTGGATAGTTCATCAAGCATTGAAGCAGTTTGGACGAAGATTACTACGCAAACGAAGAACTACTTTATTGGAGCTGTTTACATTCCTCCAGAAAAATGAAATGATTGTTCTATTACGCAGTTCCACCTAGACTCCATGGATCGCGCTTCTTCTCAGGCAGATACAAACGATGTGATGATAGTCCTTAGCGATTTCAACCAACCAGGACTCATGTGGGTTTCTTCTGGACGTGGATACGCTTACCCTAACCCGTTACCCTCGACAACAAATCCTGCCAGCCACTTACTTCTGGACGGGATGGCTTTTCACGGACTAAGTCAAGTAAGCACTGTTTCCAACCATCAATCTCGTTTTCTTGACCTTCTTTTCGTCAATGAGAATGCTTTGCCTGAGTGTTCTGTGAGTGAAGCTTCCAGTGCGATCGTTCCTTTGGATAACTATCATCCCGCTTTAGAAATATCCATTTCCACCATTAGTTCACCACTATATGAAGAAGCTTTAGCTGTGAATCGTCGTAATTTTCGCAAAACTGATCTAGTAGCTCTACGCCGCTCACTGTTGCTGATTGACTGGAGTGTACTACTTGATCAAGTGGATGTAGATGTTGCAGTTGATCTCTATAATCGGTTACTCCTTGACTGTGTTGAAAAATCTGTTCCAAATTATCAACCTCCCAGGAAGCCTCCCTGGTCGAACGCAATGCTTCGGAATCTGAAACGCATCCATGCCAAAGCTCTAAGTGCGTACACAAATCGACGATGCCCTATTCTCAAGCGCTTTTTCGCAATAGCCAGTAATGAGTACCGCTGTTATAATAAATTGCTGTACAAAGGATATGTGAACCGCATCCAACAAAACTTACGACGAAATCCGAAGGGCTTCTGGACTTTTGTTAATACGAAGAGGAAGGAAACGGGTCTTCCGTCTAGGATGGTTTACAATGGCGAAGTAGCGACTACGACGGCGACAAAGTGTTCTCTATTTGCCAGTTACTACTCGAGTATCTTCACTACTGATGCGCCAACTGCCATCGAGCTCGAAAACGTGTCCCGTGATGTTCCCGTTGGTGCGGTGGATATGGATGTATTCACCATTTCAGAACAATCGGTTCCCTCTGCAATACAAAAAACGAAATCGTTGTATGCTCCAGGACTAAGCGCAATGCCTTCAGCTGCTCTGAAAAAATATTCGGATATTTTTTGGCGATTCCACTGACGCACCTTTTCAATGTGTCATTTCAGCAGCAAAAACTCCCCGATGATTGGAAGTGTTCAGTCATGTTTCCGGTACACAAGAAAGGTGACAAAGGCAACATCGAGAACTACCGGGGAATCACTTCGCTGAGAGTCAAGTCAAAAATTTTCGAATCACTTGTCAACGAGGTGCTGTTCTCTGCTAGTAAACATTACATAAGCACTTGTCAGCACGGATTCTTTCCCGGTCGATCGGTGGAGACGAACCTGGTCTCCTTCACATCCTTTTGTATGGAACAAATGTCCAAACAACTCCAGGTGGACACGATCTACACAGATCTTAAAGCTGCTTTCGACACTGTTAACCATGAGATACTGATTCTGCCGTTGGCTTCGATCATACCTTGTTCACCGTAAAGTCGTTGTTAAAATTGGTGACAATGAATCTGAGTCCTTTTCCAACCATTCTGGAGTTCCTCAAGGTAGCACACTTGGTCCGCTACTGTTTTCACTGTTCGTGAATGATGTGGCTTTCGTCTTAATGCGTGGAGGGAAACTGTTCTTCGCCGATGACTTGAAAATATTTCTAATTTTAAGGAAAGAAACCGATTGCCGTGAGCTACAGTATCTCGTCGATACCTTTTATAGTTGGTGTAAAAGAAACATGATGGTTCTTAGTGTTGCTAAATGCTTTGTTATCAGCTTTCATCGAACGAGGAAAATGTTTACTTTCAACTACAACATCGCTGGAACTCAGCTGCAACGCGTTGATCATGTAAAAGATTTGGGCGTCATCCATGATGAAAGGCTAACGTACACCCATCACTTCTCAGCGATCATTGACAAAGCTAATCGTCTACTAGGTTTTATGTTCAAAATATCCAACGAATTCCGGAACCCTTTGTGCTTCAAAGCGCTGTATTGTTCGCTGGTGCGCTCACAGTTGGAATTCGCAAACGTCGTCTGGTGCCCCTACCATGCAACTTGGAGCCAAAGAATTGAAGCCGTCCAGCGCAGATTCATAAGATATGCGTTACGTCAATTGCCTTGGAATGATCCGCTGAACTTACCGCCATACGAAAACCGTTGTCGATTACTAGGACTGCACACTTTAGACGATCGTAGACACGCGTCGCAAGCAACCTTCGTATCTAAGCTTCTTCTCGCCGAATATGATGTTCCCGATCTCCTATCACAAATTAACCTCTACGCACCAACCCGTGTCCTTCGTCCTCGAACACTGCTGCAGACTGAAATGCGTAACACTAACTACGCTGCCAATAGCCCGATACTAGCAATGGTTCGTCGCTTCAACGATTTTACCGACAACTTCGACTTCGTCATTAGTTCGGAGCGAATCAGTTATAAACTTAGAACGGAAAACTTTAAGTTTATAACTGATTCGCTCTAGAATACCTATCCGTCTTTCAATTTCATTGCTTTCGTTTCTCTTAGTCTCAAATTTGCCGAAATAGCAAATAGCAAACAAAATCGATACAGTAGAACTTTGCGGCGATTTAAAAACATAGTAACATATAAACTAGTTGGTAAAAAAGTAGATAAAAAAATCGATTTTTGCTAGCTGAGCTGTGTCAATAATTGCTATCAGCCATCCGTGTATGCGGAACGAAAAAATCAATAAGTAGTTCAATCACAATAGGATCGGTGCGACACCGATAGCTTGGTGTCGATTGAATGCATACGTCACGGCTTGATGCTAGAAGAAAGGGAGAAGAATGATCGCATGGTCGTTCTAGGCGAGGAAGAATTTTTTGCCGGCGTCTGCGGTAAAACATGATGATGAGTTATGTTCTACCATAGACCATGCGGTAGACTTGGGTGCAACGCCCAACTCCTACTCTGCAGAGGGCAAAGAATACTTCACATTTCCTTTCGATCATGCCCATATGAGCCGGCTTAGTTCTAGTTTTCCGTTCTAAGTTTATAACTGATTCGCTCTAGAATACCTATCCGTCTTTCAATTTCATTGCTTTCGTTTCTCTTAGTCTCAAATTTGCCGAAAATAGCCAACAAAATCGATACAGTAGAACCTTGCGGCGATTAAAAAACATAGTAACATATACACTAGTTGGTAAAAAAGTAGATTAAAAAAATTCGATTTCTGCTAGATGAACTGTGTCATTAATTGCTATCAGCCATCCGTGTGTGCGGAACGAAAAAATCATTAAGTAGTTCAATCACAATAGGATCGGTGCGACACCGATAGCTTGGTGTCGATTGAATGCATACGTCACGGCTTGATGCTAGCAGAAAGGGAGAAGAATGATCGCATGGTCGTTCTAGGCGAGGATTTGTGAAGAATTTTTTGCCGGCGTCTGCGGTAAAACATGATGATGAGTTATGTTCTATCATAGACCATGCGGTAGACTTGGGTGCAACGCCCAACTCCTACTCTGCAGAAGGCAAAGAATTCTTCACATTTCCTTTCGATCATGCCCCTATGAGCCTGCCTAGTTCTAGTTTTCCGTTCTAAGTTTTTAACTGATTCGCTCTAGAATGCCTATCCGTCTTTCAATTTCATTGCTTTCTCTTAGTCTCAAATTTGCCGAAAATAGCCAACAAAATCGATACGGTAGAACCTTGCGGCGATTATTATTATTATTATTTATTTCGATTATAGAGGTTTTAACCTTAAGGTCATTCGCCTCTTCGGATTAGAAAATTCTCTTATGAAAAATTTCTAACCCGATGTGCGGGGTTCGGTACTCGAACCCGGGTGCGCTGCGTACAAGGCAATCGATTTACCAACTACGCTGCGCCCACCCCCCATACTTACGGCGATCAAAAAAATAGTAACATATAAACTAGTTGGCAAAAAAGTAGATTAAAAAAAAATCGATTTCTGCTAGCTGAGCTGTGTCATTAATTGCTATCAGCCATCCATGTGTGCAGAACGAAAAAAAATCAATAAGTAGTTCAATCACAATAGGATCGGTGCGACACCGATAACTTGGTGTCGATTGAATGCATACGTCACGGCTTGATGCTAGCAGAAAGGGAGAAGAATGATCGCATGGTCATTCTAGGCGAGGATTTGTGAAGACTTGGGTGCAACGCCCAACTCCTACTCTGCAGAAGGCAATGAATTCTTCACATTTCCTTTCGATCATGCCCATATGAGCCTGCCTAGTTCTAGTTTTCCGTTCTAAGTTTATAACTGATTCGCTCTAGAATACCTATCCGTCTTTCAATTTCATTGCTTTCGTTTCTCTTAGTCTCAAATTAGCCGAAAATAGCCAACAAAATCGATACGGTAGTAACTGTGGTTTGGGGGTTTTCACGCTCACCCCACGCATGGCCAAATAAGCTAGCAAGAAGACACCATTGAATTAATGCTGATTAAGTTATTTGAGTATGATATTTTTTTGTTTCAAGTGTTTCAGCGTCGACACATAGCTCATCAAGTTCATAGATGGCGATATATTGTTTAGAGATGGAAAATGTTCTAAGAATGTAATAGACATTTTCGTAATTATATCGAAAATAACCAGCTAAGGAATCATAAATTAATTATAGGAGAGGCGTTTTGAATTCCTCTCATCAGAATCCAACATTAACTTAGTGACAGTACAACCCAAGCGGATTGGCGCTAGCTCTAAAAAATAAAAATTTGTGTTGTTGAGCAAACGCCTAGTCCTGCGGGATATCCCGCACGGATATGCGTGATAACGGATTGGATTTACTAGAATATTATGCAGAGTGGAGTACTTAATGTGGTTTAAAACAATTTTCTCTTTATTGGAGGAAAATACCTTAATTTTCTCCACTAAGGAGAAGTATAGTATTAGTAGTTCATGGATTCATAACTTGGAGAAATGAGTAAGGCACAATTGCACCACTAGGTGGACTAAAAAAGATTTTTAATTTTTGCACATGATTTGTTATGAAGTATACAACAATATTAGGTCGAAATAACATTATAAATCGATTGAGAATTCACCGTTATTTCAATTTATTTATAGAAACCTGTTTTAATCCACCTAGCGGTGCAATTGTGCCTTTCTCAATTTCTCTAAACTATGGCACGGAGGCTTTTTATGTTCAACATAATTGTGGAAATGTCCATTACATTCTTAGTACACTTTGCACTTATACACAATGGCATGCCAGCCACGAACTTGATGAGCTACGTGTCGACGGTGAAACTCCTATCATACTCCATTAGTCTAATCAGCATTAGATCAATGTTATCTGCTTGCTAACTCATTTTGTCATGCGGGGATGGGTATGTGAGGAGGGCGAAAGTCCCATGAACGAACGACTCCCCAGCTTAAATTGGTATGCTTTGTAATATAGTGGTGGTTTAAAGATGATGGGGTTGAAGGGAGGGGTATGAGGTGGTGGTCTGAGGGGTGATTTAAGGAGATTTTTAAAGGAGGGGAGTGAACAGTAGAGGGGGGGTGTAACCCCTCTCCGTAAACCATCAACTACGCCCCTGTTAAAATCCAGAAACCTTATGCGAGTCGAAAAAAAAATTAGGATTAGGTTGACGTTTTTCAGAGTGATTGCATAACCTTTCTATATGAGAAAGGCAAAAATGTGCAAAATCCAAAAAAGTGAATCTTCGTCAAATTTTTTTCGTGTTTGCATCAAATCTCGACATTTTATGCACCTTGAATACATTTAGCATCAAAAATAAAAATTCTATTTTTAATTTTTCCTATAGTTTTAATTTTTCCTATAGTTTTTTTGAGACTAGGTTTGGGCAAATCGGTCCAGCCATCACTGAGAAAAATGAGTGACATTATTTGACACATACGCACATACATACACACACACATACACACACATACACACACATACACACACACATACATATACACATACACACACACATACAGACTTTTTCCGATCTCGACGAACTGAGTCGAATGGGATATGACACTCGGCCCTCCGGGCCGGGATTAGGTTGACGTTTTTCAGAGTGATTGCATAACCTTTCTATATGAGAAAGGCAAAAATGTGCAAAATCCAAAAAAGTGAATCTTCGTCAAATTTTTTTCGTGTTTGCATCAAATCTCGACATTTTATGCACCTTGAATACATTTAGCATCAAAAATAAAAATTCTATTTTTAATTTTTCCTATAGTTTTTATGAGAAATTTCTGTGTGGCCGCACTCTGAAACCCGTAATTCCGGAACCAGAATTCCGATCGATCCAAAATTCAATAGCAGCCGATGGGAAGGTTGCACCTTTCATTTGAGACTAGGTTTTGGCAAATCGGTCCAGCCATCTCTGAGAAAAATGAGTACCATTATTTGACACATACGCACATACATACACACACATACACACACATACACACACATACACACACATACATACACACACACATACAGACTTTTTCCGATCTCGACGAACTGAGTCGAATGGGATATGACACTCGGCCCTCCGGGCCGGGATTAGGTTGACGTTTTTCAGAGTGATTGCATAACCTTTCTATATGAGAAAGGCAAAAATGTGCAAAATCCAAAAAAGTGAATCTTCGTCAAATTTTTTTCGTGTTTGCATCAAATCTCGACGTTTTATGCACCTTGAATACATTTAGCATCAAAAATAAAAATTCTATTTTTAATTTTTCCTATAGTTTTTATGAGAAATTTCTGTGTGGCCGCACTCTGAAACCCGTAATTCCGGAACCAGAATTCCGATCGATTCAAAATTCAATAGCAGCCGATGGGAAGGTTGCACCTTTCATTTGAGACTAGGTTTGGGCATATCGGTCCAGCCATCTCCGAGAAAAATGAGTGACATTATTTGACACATACGCACATACATACATACACACACACATACACACACACATACACACATACACACATACAGACTTTTTCCGATCTCGACGAACTGAGTCGAATGGGATATGACACTCGGCCCTCCGGGCCGGGATTAGGTTGACGTTTTTCAGAGTGATTGCATAACCTTTCTATATGAGAAAGGCAAAAATGTGCAAAATCCAAAAAAGTGAATCTTCGTCAATTTTTTTTCGTGTTTGCATCAAATCTCGACGTTTTATGCACCTTGAATACATTTAGCATCAAAAATAAAAATTCTATTTTTAATTTTTCCTATAGTTTTTATGAGAAATTTCTGTGTGGCCGCACTCTGAAACCCGTAATTCCGGAACCAGAATTCCGATCGATCCAAAATTCAATAGCAGCCGATGGGAAGGTTGCACCTTTCATTTGAGACTAGGTTTGGGCAAATCGGTCCAGCCATCTCTGAGAAAAATGAGTGACATTATTTGACACATACGCACATACATACACACACATACACACACACATATACACTCATACATACACACATACACACACATACAGACTTTTTCCGATCTCGACGAACTGAGTCGAATGGGATATGACACTCGGCCCTCCGGGCCGGGATTAGGTTGACGTTTTTCAGAGTGATTGCATAACCTTTCTATATGAGAAAGGCAAAAATGTGCAAAATCCAAAAAAGTGAATCTTCGTCAAATTTTTTTCGTGTTTGCATCAAATCTCGACGTTTTATGCACCTTGAATACATTTAGCATCAAAAATAAAAATTCTATTTTTAATTTTTCCTATAGTTTTTATGAGAAATTTCTGTGTGGCCGCACTCTGAAACCCGTAATTCCGGAACCAGAATTCCGATCGATCCAAAATTCAATAGCAGCCGATGAGAAGGTTGCACCTTTCATTTGAGACTAGGTTTGGGCAAATCGGTCCAGCCATCTCTGAGAAAAATGAGTGACATTATTTGACACATACGCACATACATACACACACATACACACACATACGCACACATACACACACATACATACACACATACACACACATACAGACTTTTTCCGATCTCGACGAACTGAGTCGAATGGGATATGACACTCGGCCCTCCGGGCCGGGATTAGGTTGACGTTTTTCAGAGTGATTGCATAACCTTTCTATATGAGAAAGGCAAAAATGTGCAAAATCCAAAAAAGTGAATCTTCGTCAAATTTTTTTCGTGTTTGCATCAAATCTCGACGTTTTATGCACCTTGAATACATTTAGCATCAAAAATAAAAATTCTATTTTTAATTTTTCCTATAGTTTTTATGAGAAATTTCTGTGTGGCCGCACTCTGAAACCCGTAATTCCGGAACCAGAATTCCGATCGATCCAAAATTCAATAGCAGCCGATGGGAAGGTTGCACCTTTCATTTGAGATTAAGTTTGGGCAAATCGGTCCAGCCATCTCTGAGAAAAATGAGTGACATTATTTGACACATACGCACATACACACACACACATACACACACATACACACATACACACATACACACACATACATATACACATACACATACACACATACAGACTTTTTCCGATCTCGACGAACTGAGTCGAAAGGGATATGACACTCGGCCCTCCGGGCCGGGATTAGGTTGACGTTTTTCAGAGTGATTGCATAACCTTTCTATATGAGAAAGGCAAAAATGTGCAAAATCCAAAAAAGTGAATCTTCGTCAAATTTTTTTCGTGTTTGCATCAAATCTCGACGTTTTATGCACCTTGAATACATTTAGCATCAAAAATAAAAATTCTATTTTTAATTTTTCCTATAGTTTTTATGAGAAATTTCTGTGTGGCCGCACTCTGAAACCCGTAATTCCGGAACCAGAATTCCGATCGATCCAAAATTCAACAGCAGCCGATGGGAAGGTTGCACCTTTCATTTGAGACTAAGTTTGGGCAAATCGGTCCAGCCATCTCTGAGAAAAATGAGTGACATTATTTGACACATACGCACATACATACACACACACATACACACACACACATACATACACACATACACACACACATACAGACTTTTTCCGATATCGACGAACTGAGTCGAATGGGATATGACACTCGGCCCTCCGGGCCGGGATTATGTTGACGTTTTTCAGAGTGATTGCATAACCTTTCTATATGAGAAAGGCAAAAATGTGCAAAATCCAAAAAAGTGAATCTTCGTCAAATTTTTTTCGTGTTTGCATCAAATCTCGACGTTTTATGCACCTTGAATACATTTAGCATCAAAAATAAAAATTCTATTTTTAATTTTTCCTATAGTTTTTATGAGAAATTTCTGTGTGGCCGCACTCTGAAACCCGTAATTCCGGAACCAGAATTCCGATCGATCCAAAATTCAATAGCAGCCGATGGGAAGGTTGCACCTTTCATTTGAGACTAAGTTTGGGCAAATCGGTCCAGCCATCTCTGAGAAAAATGAGTGACATTATTTGACACACACGCACATACATACACACACACATACACACACATACACACACATACATACACACATACACACACATACAGACTTTTTCCGATCTCGACGAACTGAGTCGAATGGGATATGACACTCGGCCCTCCGGGCCGGGATTAGGTTGACGTTTTTCAGAGTGATTGCATAACCTTTCTATATGAGAAAGGCAAAAATGTGCAAAATCCAAAAAAGTGAATCTTCGTCAAATTTTTTTCGTGTTTGCATCAAATCTCGACGTTTTATGCACCTTGAATACGTTTAGCATCAAAAATAAAAATTCTATTTTTAATTTTTCCTATAGTTTTTATGAGAAATTTCTGTGTGGCCGCACTCTGAAACCCGTAATTCCGGAACCAGAATTCCGATCGATCCAAAATTCAATAGCAGCCGATGGAAAGGTTGCACCTTTCATTTGAGACTAAGTTTGGGCAAATCGGTCCAGCCATCTCTGAGAAAAATGAGTGACATTATTTGACACATACGCACATACATACACACACACACATACATACACATACATACACACATACACACACACATACAGACTTTTTCCGATATCGACGAACTGAGTCGAATGGGATATGACACTCGGCCCTCCGGGCCGGGATTATGTTGACGTTTTTCAGAGTGATTGCATAACCTTTCTATATGAGAAAGGCAAAAATGTGCAAAATCCAAAAAAGTGAATCTTCGTCAAATTTTTTTCGTGTTTGCATCAAATCTCGACGTTTTATGCACCTTGAATACATTTAGCATCAAAAATAAAAATTCTATTTTTAATTTTTCCTATAGTTTTTATGAGAAATTTCTGTGTGGCCGCACTCTGAAACCCGTAATTCCGGAACCAGAATTCCGATCGATCCAAAATTCAATAGCAGCCGATGGGAAGGTTGCACCTTTCATTTGAGACTAAGTTTGGGCAAATCGGTCCAGCCATCTCTGAGAAAAATGAGTGACATTATTTGACACATACGCCTTACATACACACACATACACACACACATACACACACATACATACACACACACATACAGACTTTTTCCGATCTCGACGAACTGAGTCGAATGGGATATGACACTCGGCCCTCCGGGCCGGGATTAGGTTGACGTTTTTCAGAGTGATTGCATAACCTTTCTATATGAGAAAGGCAAAAATGTGCAAAATCCAAAAAAGTGAATCTTCGTCAAATTTTTTTCGTGTTTGCATCAAATCTCGACGTTTTATGCACCTTGAATACATTTAGCATCAAAAATAAAAATTCTATTTTTAATTTTTCCTATAGTTTTTATGAGAAATTTCTGTGTGGCCGCACTCTGAAACCCGTAATTCCGGAACCAGAATTCCGATCGATCCAAAATTCAATAGCAGCCGATGGGAAGGTTGCACCTTTCATTTGAGACTAAGTTTGGGCAAATCGGTCCAGCCATCTCTGAGAAAAATGAGTGACATTATTTGACACATACGCACATACATACACACACACACATACACACACACATACACACACACATACACACACATACATACACTCATACACACACATACAGACTTTTTCCGATCTCGACGAACTGAGTCGAATGGGATATGACACTCGGCCCTCCGGGCCGGGATTAGGTTGACGTTTTTCAGAGTGATTGCATAACCTTTCTATATGAGAAAGGCAAAAATGTGCAAAATCCAAAAAAGTGAATCTTCGTCAAATTTTTTTTCGTGTTTGCATCAAATCTCGACGTTTTATGCACCTTGAATACATTTAGCATCAAAAATAAAAATTCTATTTTTAATTTTTCCTATAGTTTTTATGAGAAATTTCTGTGTGGCCGCACTCTGAAAACCGTAATTCCGGAACCAGAATTCCGATCGATCCAAAATTCAATAGCAGCCGATGGGAAGGTTGCACCTTTCATTTGAGACTAAGTTTGGGCAAATCGGTCCAGCCATCTCTGAGAAAAATGAGTGACATTATTTGACACATACGCACATACATACACACACACACATACACACATACACACACATACATACACACATACACACACACATACAGACTTTTTCCGATCTCGACGAACTGAGTCGAATGGGATATGACACTCGGCCCTCCGGGCCGGGATTAGGTTGACGTTTTTCAGAGTGGTTGCATAACCTTTCTATATGAGAAAGGCAAAAATGTGCAAAATCCAAAAAAGTGAATCTTCGTCAAATTTTTTTCGTGTTTGCATCAAATCTCGACGTTTTATGCACCTTGAATACATTTAGCATCAAAAATAAAAATTCTATTTTTAATTTTTCCTATAGTTTTTATGAGAAATTTCTGTGTGGCCGCACTCTGAAACCCGTAATTCCGGAACCAGAATTCCGATCGATCCAAAACTCAATAGCAGCCGATGGGAAGGTTGCACCTTTCATTTGAGACTAAGTTTGGGCAAATCGGTTCAGCCATCTCTGAGAAAAATGAGTGACATTATTTGACACATACGCACATACATACACACACACACATACACACACACATACACACACATACATACACACATACACACACACATACAGACTTTTTCCGATCTCGACGAACTGAGTCGAATGGGATATGACACTCGGCCCTCCGGGCCGGGATTAGGTTGAAGTTTTTCAGAGTGATTGCATAACCTTTCTATATGAGAAAGGCAAAAATGTGCAAAATCCAAAAAAGTGAATCTTCGTCAAATTATTTTTGCGTTTGCATCAAATCTCGATGTTTTATGCACCTTGAATACATTAAGCATCAAAAATAAAAATTCTATTTTTAATTTTTCCTATAGTTTTTATGAGAAATTTCTGTGTGGCCGCACTCTGAAACCCGTAATTCCGGAACCAGAATTCCGATCGATCCAAAATTCAATAGCAGCCGATGGGAAGGTTGCACCTTTCATTTGAGACTAAGTTTGGGCAAATCGGTCCAGCCATCTCTGAGAAAAATGAGTGACATTATTTGACACATACGCACATACATACACACACATACACACACATACACACACACATACATACACACATACACACACACATACAGACTTTTTCCGCTCTCGACGAACTGAGTCGAATGGGATATGACACTCGGACCCTCCGGGCCGGGATTAGGTTGACGTTTTTCAGAGTGATTGCATAACCTTTCTATATGAGAAAGGCAAAAATGTTAATAACTTTTGCAGTTCACATTTTTTTTCGTCATACAAAATTTTAATTGGAAGAATAACTCAGCAGGATTGGTGCTACCAATCCTGAGAAATTAAATAATATCCAAACACATGTTAAAAAACTGTTTTAATCCGCCTAGTGGTGCGATTGTACATTTCTCATTTATGCAAACTATGGTTTATTAGCCGGTTATGTTCAATATATTTTTGAAAACGTCTATTTATTGTCTATTACTTAGCCCGTATCCCATTCTAGCGGTGCACCTTTCTCAATCATGAACACGAGAATTTTTGCGTTATTTATATTCATTAAAAACTTTCAAATGTATATATTACATTTTTATTATACATGACATGACAACTATATACAAGAAAAGAAATCATTATTCGAGTTCTAAAATTTGTGAAAGAAGAAACAGCCACGATATTGCGATTTTTACCCCTAGATAGCTTCACAGCAAAATAATTTTGTCACACGAAAATATTCTCACACCGTATCTGCCGTAGATTGGTTCTTGCGGTGTCTAACAGAAACTGAACGTACTCTCTAGGATTGTGCATAAGCTGTTCGGTTTGTTTATTTGCTGTCTCCCGTGCAGTTTGATGTGAGGATATTTATTAAGCTGCTTCAAAAATTTGCACGAATGTCTATCTACAGACGAAACGGACAATAATGTTAAATTGAAAAACCTATTGCCGCTAGGTGGCGGTGCAATTGTGCCTTTCTCAATCATGAATCACGAAAATGTGTGCGTTGTTTATATTCATTAAAAGCTTTTAAATGCATATATTACATTTTATTATTATACATCACATGACAACTATATACAGGAAAAGAAATTATTCAAGTTCTAAAATTTTGAAAAAGAAAAAAAACAGCCACAGTAATATTGAACTGAAAAACCTGTTTTAATCCACCTAGCGGTGCAATTGTGCCTTTCTCATTTCTCTAAACTATGGCACGGAGGCTTTTTATGTTCAACATAATTGTGGAAATGTCCATTACATTCTTAGTACACTTTGCACTTATACACAATGGCATGCCAGCCACGAACTTGATGAGCTACGTGTCGACGGTGAAACACTTGAAACAAAAAAATATCATACTCCATTAGCCTAATCAGCATTAGATCAATGTTATCTGCTTGCTAACTCATTTTGTCATGCAGGGCTGGGTATGTGAAGAGGGCGAAAGTCCCATGAACGAACGACTCCCCAGCTTAAATTGGTATGCTTTGTGATACAGTGGTGGTTTAAAGATGACGGGGTTGAAAGGGAGGGGTATGAGGGCTGGATGGGGTGGTGGTCTGAGGGGTGATTTAAGGAGATTTTTAAAGGAGGGGCGCGAACAGTAGAGGGGGGGGGGGTGTAACCCCTCTCCGTAAACCATCAACTACGCCTCTGTTAAAATCCAGAAACCCTAAACGAGTCGAAAAAAAAATTTGGCCGGGATTAGGTTGACGTTTTTCAGAGTGATTGCATAACCTTTCTATATGAGAAAGGCAAAAATGTGCCAAAATCCAAAAAAGTGAATCGTAGTCAAATTTTTTTTT